>NW_015373989.1:2626711-2660279 GCF_001272555.1 Dufourea novaeangliae | reverse complement strand
CATTCCTGCATTTGATACCTCATGCTTTGGTTCCTCACTCACACGACCATTCAGATATTCATGACAATGAAGAACCCCATCACTCGCACGATATGTCTGTTGGTTTATGTGTATTATTTGGTATAATCACGTTTCTAGTTATGGAGAAAGCAGTAAGGCTTATAAAAACTGATCATACTCACTTGCATGTGCATAGTGTCACAGAGAATGTATCTAAACAAAAGAAAAATGATGATAATTTGAAGGAAAGTTCAGATGAAACTGATATAACTTCTAAGGATGATCAGAATGAAATTAAAATTGCTGGGTATTTAAACCTGGCTGCAGATTTTTTACATAATTTTACAGATGGCCTTGCTATTGGGGCCAGTTATTTAGCTGGCATTGGCTTTATTACCACTTTGACAATTTTGTTACATGAAGTACCTCATGAAATAGGAGACTTTGCTATTTTAATACAAAGTGGTTACAGTAAGAAACAAGTAAGATATAAGAAAGATAAATAATAGTTTATTGAAATGTATTGCTGAATTGTTAATGTGTTACTTTTATTACAGGCCATGATGCTTCAACTTACTACTGCAATAGGTGCTTTATTAGGAACCTGTGTATCTTTACTTGCGGAGGGCATGGGTAAGAATGAAATATGATATTGTGATCAAATATAGTTCTAATAAATTCATTCATCATTTAATTTGAAATTTTACTTGAACTTACAGGCGATCTTGCAACTATGTGGATTCTTCCATTCACAGCTGGTGGATTTATTTATATTGCAACAGTGTCTGTAATACCAGAACTTTTATCTGATACTAAATTTGGACAGTCTGTAAAAGAAATCATTGCACTTCTCTTAGGTGTATATATGATGGTACTCATAGCAGAATATGAATAGAATCATACAATACTTTTCCTTGTCAATATATTGTGATCACTTACTAAGAATCTATCTTGACTGCTATAACAATATCCCAAAATTAGAAGGCTGTATTGTATTTTTACAAGGCAACAATTGTGTTCGTTGATGGATGATAATAGTGACAATTATAATATGTTGTATGATATGAATACCAGTGAAAACAGTGTTATCTCATACATTTATGTGCAGTTAACTTACAAAACTTAGTGAACTATTAAACAAGTCAGTGAATATAACATTCTATTAAAACTATGCAAATTATAACCTTGTTTTATACTAAACTTTTACAAAGCTCTTACAAAAGCTAATAGTAAAATGTACTGAGTTATGGGAATACATCACCATAAGTAACATGATGGCAGAAAAAATCAATTAGTCTCATCAGAGGTAACATATTCTGTAATAAACTGCTTTACAGTCAACTTATTTACAAAATATTCATAATGAATACAAATGTCGATATGCATATCGTATATCTGTACTGATACAAATCAGTTTCTATTGAATTACTTGTAACATTTTTTGCGAAATTTATTCTAAAAATTTATTTAACCTATGAAGTTATATATTTTTTACATTGCATGTATGTACTTCATTTCGTACAAGTATTTCTTAGGGAAACTGTATATAGCTATTGTAAAATAAGAAAAATGTATGTTTTCTATACATGTAGATGCAGTGAATACATAGTACATATATTCCGTACTATGACAAAAGGTCATGTTCCTTATTTTATTGCATTTGTTACATACTTTACTGTGATCATACCAATTGATATTGTAAAAATTTCTTATTTTGACTTATAGAAAAGTAAAGGTTTATAATAGTACCTGCTACTTTCATTGGGTTACACAATTTGCAACTACCATGTGATGTTATTTCATTCATTTCTTTTAGGCAACACATTCTTTGTGTATTAAGTATATCATGATCATACATATAGTTTAAACATATTCACTATAAAACTTAATATAATCTTTTTACATTTACATTACGACATCAGCTCTTTTATCCTTTCAAGACATTTTTCAGCTTCTTTCAGTGATTCATCGTGATTTTGTGCTTTTGCTAACTGTTTTCCTTGTTTACAATTTTTTTTTGCTTCCTCATATAATCCTTTTATAATATATGCATTCCCCAAATTAACATAAATGGACCCTATGTCAAACATGTCTGGCAATTTTTTTCCTGCAAACATAAGTGATTTTTTTTTTAAGTTCTTCAAAGATTTAGAAAATTATCAACTGTTGTGTTCATATTACCTATTTCTGTAGCTTTAGTTAAATATTTAATAGCTTCATCATATTCTTTCATTGCACAATTTACAGTTCCTAAATCACTCAGCAGCACAACAGTCTGCTCATCTTCTATACCATTCATTTTTACAGATATGTCATATGCTTCAGTTAAATACCTAAGAGCATCAACATATCGTGATTCTGAAAACAGCATACCACCATACCATTCTAAAGCTAAACCCATTAACTGTAGAACATCTGGATTCTCGCTGTCTTTAGCCATATGTTTTTTTAAACTTTCTAAGCAGAACTGATAACCATTTTCAGCTTTTCTACATTAATATACAGAGTATTATGTGATATTGTATAACATATTATACAGAGCTTTAAATATAAATTGCTTACTCTGTTTCTCCCATTTTGCTATACATGTTGGCAATTTTAAGACTCATATGAATGATTGCTAAATCATCTTGGGCCATTCCTTTAGATATCAATCTCTGCATAACCGATACGAACAGTTTTTCTGCTTTCTTAAAGTCATTTAAATTATATGCAAGATTAGCCATTACATCATAAATATATGTTATACCATCATAATGTTGCAAAGTCTGTGCTTGTCTCAAAGCAATATGCAACATTTGCTCTGCTTTTTTAAACTCTCCCTTCTACAAAGGGAAAATAAATACTGCTGAAATTACATTAAAGTAAAATATTTGTTTTCAATTCAATGGTGCAGCTTGATCATATCATTATTCACTGTAACGAAAGTTAAATGATCTATTTACAATAATATTATTTGCTATACTTAACCTGAATTAGTAAAATTGATCGTTTAATCGTCATTTCTAACTCCGATACATCATCTTTCTCCTCTTCAGAACCAAATAGATTAAACAAAAAGCTACTCGAAATAATGATAAGCTTTGTTTGTGTTGATTTTTCTTGTTTATGAAACTGTCGACTATAATTTCTTCTTATTTCATGCATTTTTGGTAAACACATTATAAATGTACTTTTCCTTGAATTGAATTGATAAATATTCGTAATATCTTTTGCAAGTACACGATAGTAAATATTCATAATTATCCTTCGACAGTGCATCGTAATCAATTTTTAATAATGATTCCACAAGAATGATAATATTCATACACCTTTGTTATATAATTTCCCTGCTGCTACATACGAATCGCATAGACCCAATATCTATAATAATGATGTGATGACAATTAAGTATGTCTCTATACTAATTTGTCATAGAAAACATGTACTTACATAGTTCATGTATATTGTATATAGTTCAGGTAGGTATATATATATATAGTGTATAAATCATCGGGCAAATTAACAAGTATATATTCGTATACCAACATATTTAGCTATTTAATATATACATCGTGTAGTCAGATGTTTAACTCCGTATACAGTGTATTTTGTACAACTAGGTGTACACGTATATAGAACTACATAAAAACAGTATGTATGCAATTCTATTCGACATGTACACTAATATTTTCAATTGATTGAGTCACAATTATTTACTTGAGTACTATTACTTGTGCAATGAAAGCAATAGTGTGTGCATAATGATGCATATACAAAGAACGATCAAATTCACATGTTTGCGGTAAATTACCGCACAGGTAAAAGTATACCTACACCGTTCTACGGTCTCGTTAAATACCCCTTACCCCACCCGTCTTTTTCCTATACCAATGCTGCACACCTTGATTTCGTGCATTACGCACCTTTTCACCTCACGGATATGAGATAGGTCATACCACACAGGTAACGAAATCTCAGTCATGCATTCTTTATATGGATAAAATCGTCAATACGATATTCCTGTTATCTCATCTGATTTTGATATCCGCTCATTCGATAATAAAAACTGTATGCAAATATTAATGACCAGTTTGATCTTTTGCGCATATTTCACGTTTCCTATGGACCGACTGTCATTTTTTTTAAATTAAATAATGTAATGAAAATTCATCACATATTACCAGTCGAACAAAAGACTATCCGATGTAATTGTTACCTTCCTGTTATTATTCTCTATATAGAAAGCCATTGTATGCTTTGATGTTTATTTGTACTGTAAATTGTATTTATATACATACATTCATGGACACTCCCTGTTTTTTTTCAAGCTGTTATTTAAAACCATGGATCCAAATATTTGTAGTACCTATTTTGTAAACATGAATGTAATTTAATAAACTATATTTGAAAGAGAAATGTACAATATATTATCAAATTGGTTATCATAACTTTATTTAAGAAAATAGTGTATTTCTCTCATTATAAACCATATTAAAAACTATGAAACAAGTAATATATCATTCTTCATCTGTTTGATGAACCTTTTTCTCAGATATTTAATAATGGTGTCTTATTTCTTTAGTGAAAATGAATTCTAAAGATACAACCGACAATGTAGAAGCAATTAATTCACCTAGTATATCTTCGAGAACAAAGAATTGGGTCCAATTTGAGGATGAAACTCCTGAAAAAGATAATGGCAACATAGAAGAAAAAACTAAAACTACTGCACCAGCTGTAATAAAACCGGAATCAGTTACAGTGAATGTGGAGAAAATTGGGAAAGCCATTGAGAAGACAGATAGTCAACAAACTAAGAATAATGAATACAGAGGTGCTGTGATATCAACTGAATCCGTCCAGATAAATTTAGATAGGTCAGGTTTAAGTCGTTCTATTACGTCTGAAAGTCCAGATCTTAATGTACCGTCCGAAGTAAGAATTTCTAATCCCAAAAGTGCTTCTTTGAAGACTATTGATCTCAGAGATGTATCTAATGGCAGAAGTGCTACAAATAATATTATAAGCACACCCATTGGAAATATTAGACAAGGTTTTGCCAATGGAGATACTATTGTTACTCTTTTACCAGTTAATACTAGATGGCCATGGATCACTCCAGCTAAATTTCGACCAGAATTAGTACCAGAAGAGTTAATGGCTCAAGGTTTGACGGTAAATAGTTGAATTCAATCTGATTTATTGTTGTTGAATTATTGAAAGTCAATATTTTTGTTTGTATTTTAAGTTGTTGTATTATAAGATACTTTTCTCTGGTGTAAAGTTTAAACTTTCTATGTATAATTATATATTTATTACAGCTTACAGTAGAAGACTATGTACACATAATGGAGTTGCTTGTAAATGATGTACGTTTTAATATGTACAATATATGCTATAAGAGAATTCTTGTCCTTTGGATATTTACTGCATTTATTGTACTGCTTGGCTTATTATTTTCTGGAGTGACTGGTCTTACTTTATTTGGTCTCGGCGTCATGTGGTTAGTCCTCAATGCTGCAGCAATATTCTTTTGCATGTTCGTCAAGATAAAGTTAAACCATAATCTTGAGAAATGTATGGCTCAAGTGAACAAGCATTTACTTCGACATAAAATATTGCTTGGATTGGATGATAGAGGGAAGATTTCATGTCATAAAGTCAATCTCTGCTTCATATACTTTGATACTACAGATTGCATCGTAAGTGTTATTACATATATTGTGATGAGCGTTTGGTTTACATTATTACGGCTGAATATGTTTTGTAATAATCCCTTTTATTTATCTTATATTGTCAGCTTGCGAAATTATTATTTGTTGTTGTGAAGATAGGACTTGTATAATATGTATTACATTCTTTTTGTAACAGAAAAAGTTACAAGAAGTAATAGAACGAGAGGAACGTGAAGGAAGAGTTATCGGGGAAGATGGAAATTCTGAAATGCGTCGAAAAAGGGAATTGCAACAACGAATGGATATCGATGATAGTGATATTGTGATACAAGGCAGCACAACCACCAGAATTTCTCGTAAGCAGGTAAGCATTTTTTATGCCAGGTAACTATTGTTCTCATTAAGTTCATGAGATTGTTCTATTTAATGTAACTTACATTTTTTTATAGTATTAAAGATGATTTTTTTTTTCTTTCGTATTTTTTATATAATATAACTTCATCTCTTGTCTTACTTGCAAATTTTTATAATAGTATTTTATTTTGTTTCCTGTAATATAAAATAAAATCTATCAGGGTAAAAGTGAACAAGTATTCTGCCGTTATGTACAACGTTGGGCAAAGGACTATTTACGTCGACGATTGGACTGGACAGTCGATGAAGAAGGTGGAAATCCTTCTTCACCTCGTCATTTAGCATCAGCTTTATGTCCATGTCAATATATAGAAGAATGGCTTCATAATAAGCCACACGTACGGGGCAGAGATTTCTGTCCAAGCTGGAGTAATTTTCTTAAAGATAGAGGCATTTAAATTTGTTTTACATGCATACAAAAGTCTAAAACAGTATTGTGATACAGCGGTTTTGACACATAGCTTATATTTTAGCTTATTAAAGCTATTTTAATACAATGTTTTATATTAACTAAATTGGATGAAAAAATAGAAGTCTTCTAACTAAAAAGCATGTCAAAGTACTTAAATAGCTTCATATTAATCATTTATATATATCATTATTATATGGAAACGAATGAATAATCAAAATTTATTTTAATAGATATAAGTAATACAAAATATTGAAGTCACTTTTTATTACATATTAGCCATTTTTTACTTAACTGTACAAGGTTTTCATATGCGTACATTTTACTGGTGGGTTGGATTAAAAATAGCGAATATACCAGACCTTAATTTTTTTCAATTAACATTACTTATATAACACTGTTGACTAGTGTAATACTAAATAAGTATTTAGTACACAATGTTTAATTTGTAAAGAAATTGTACAAATTGCACACATGTGTATATGTTGCAAGTATATTTTTAGTATTTAATAATATTGCAAATAACATATGCTGTATATAGTATTTGATATTAGGTGGACTAAGAACTGCAAACTTTGTGTCATTTTTGTAAAATGGTGAATGATACATGTATTTAAGAAATTTTATCTTGTAAAATATTTGTAGATACATTATTCAAGCAACTGATTTCTTAACATCACAAATAAGTTTGTTATTGAAGTATAGTGTACAGACTTTCATTTTTTTTTATTACTTTGACTCTAGGTACTGAATGATGATGGTATGTGTTGACAGGAACGGGCGGAGTTGCTGTTGCTGAGGTATGCTTCTCGATGGGCACATCACTTTGTGCGCCGGAGACTTGATCTGGTTATAGACTCACAGGAACGTAACAGAGACATCACGGGTCTTTCTGTTCCACCACGACATTGTGTCTCCGCCCGTTGTCCTTGTCAATTCATTGAGGACCATCTCAAATACAAGCCTAGAGGCAAGTTGATATTTCGTACGTTTTTTCTGATGCCAAACTTTGGTGGTAAATAATTACGAACCAATCACTTAATAAGTACGATATGATCACAATTGAACACACTTTGATCAACTGATTATTATATGTTCCTAATGTCTGTTTTCTATCATGCATGTGTAAGGCCTTTTTTTTTACACATCACATAGAGAAACAAGTAATGTGGATTTCTTAAAAATTATTTTTAGATTTATTTGTATTATTTGTTGTTAATTAGTTACATGCATCCTTAATGCAGAATTTGACTGAAGTCTTTTATTTAAAATATAAAATTTATTCAGTTTGCTCACTGTACTTTACCTTTTACTAATATAAGTAACATTCTCTATTTTACAATATCATAATGGCACATTATATTAAACATAAGAAATAAGAGAAGAATAGATTACATACATTAGTACTTTACGTAAAACAGAGGGAGATGATTAATCATTCCATTATGATTATTATTATCTACGAATTGAATGATATTAGAACATTTAAAAGATATTGAACACATGTCTTTTTAATTATAACAAAATTTGATGGATATTGTGTATACATATGATACATATTGTTGTGCCCCGTAATGTCGTTCACAGGACAAAACGTTGATGTGGGATGTTCTGAGCGATCGAAGGATTAGAATCCACTGTGTACTTTCAATAACTCAACTTTACTTGAATACTTCGAACTGATGAAGATCGAATACAAGGATTGGTTACCACGATGTTGACGGTACTTAATCTTTGTCAAATTCTCCGTATCCCTTCTGAGATTTACGAATTTTATAAACGCGCAGGGCGTGTGATCATGTTATAATATAACAGTTATATCATATAATATGGTAATAGCTTATTGTAGTAATAACGCACGTGTCATCGGTGCGAAGGACAATGTTTGCTCCGCGTTCATGGCTCGGTAACCGGAGTTGCAATGTTCTGCATGACTACCGGGCACAACAATATGTAATAATATATAATCTTCCAATATTATCGTGTATTGGAAAATTATGTATAATTTGGAAGAATTTTAATTCTTTTGGATAAAAAGCAACTACTATATTAATTTAATCTAGACCGACTTATTATTAAAGAAATGTTGGTTATTAAAAGATTAAAAAGATTTTGTAATCACAGCGAATTCTTAAAGATAACAGAAATGTTGTGAATGCCATACTATATTGAACTCACATATCTCTTAATTCCGTCCTAATTCAATATATTGATATATTATGTAAGAATATAATATATTGTATACTTTTATATTCTGTTTGAGAACACTTACTACCTATGAATGAACACAGTTGATAAACAGCTGTCCGACTTTTATATAAAAAGAAAATGTAAAGCACTTTTATATTACTGTTAAAAATGTTATAAATAAAGATAAGTGCATAATACATATGTTTTTTGGTGAAGGGTTAAATGTATTTTTTTTTTATGAATAGCCTTTTCATTAATGTAACAACTTACTACACATGAAAATATATTGTTCAGCTTTGTTATCTAAATATGCCTTATGTGTATATATATATATAAATATATTTTCTAAAACATAGGTATTTGTCACTAACCACTGACTAATTCAAAGATGTTACTTGCATGCAGCTGGACAAAAGGCGATGCAATTTGATATTTTATCTCGACCACATTTTGTCAGCACATGAAAAATGATCATTCAGTAAATAGTATTGTGTAAGTATAGTATAATTTGAATTTCATAAATTCATAAACAAACACGATTCATGTAGGTATATTGTTTTGTTCGTTACATTTATGTGTATATATTTGGTGCAATCTGGTATGATACAGGAATGTTTTTCATAAAGCTTATAATTATTGTAATCGCCTAATCCTTTACATTTCTTAATTGAAATCACTAATTGAAAATGTTTGCATGATTTTTTCAGGATATCCACCTGGCTTTACATGGTGTGCTTATCTTAATGATCCACTAGTTAGGTATGATGTTAGGTCTGACATGGCAGGCATTCCAAGTTATTAATTTTAATTATTTAAGCAATGCACAACAGTATTTCTTAAGGTAGTTTGAAAGAAATAACCATATCAATAACTACTATTCTACATATTAAAGTATAAGCACAATGAAGTTTATATCATAAAAGAAAGTATTTTTGAAATTCCAATATTGTAATAGTGCGTATCTAATGAACTGGTATACTGTCACGATCAAATCATTAACGGAATCTAGATATTTTTCTATATCTCAATATTTTTTACCATTTCAAATGTATAATGCAAAAAGATTTGTGCATTTACATATTCTTGAAAAGAGACTATAGCTAGTAACTCTTTTAATATAAAATTGAAATCAGAGTTTGTATAACAGATTTATACTCAAGGTCTGGGTTAGGTACAAAATATTACTTTAGACTTTCCATTATATATTTTACTGTTCTTGAAGTATGAATAATGCAAAACGAATTTGATTGATCACATTTCATGATGCAATTGTAGTGCCTTTCAATAGATTTTCTATAAGGTCTCCAATAACTGATTTTAATATTATAGACTGAAAATTTTACATTCAAGGATTGCACAATTTGACATTCTGTTATAATTTCCATATTTAGTTACTTATTACAATTACATTTTTATGGAATATATCTGTACACAACACAAAATATTAATTACCATGCAACATTTATTTTTCTACAATGTTGACTACATGTATGTTGTTGTGTTGTAATTGTATGTGCGTTACGATAGTGCGAATATTTTATGTCAGAATTATATGATTGATTTATGTACATTAAGATTCCAAATGTGCCTATAGGTAAAAATATTTTGTATAAATAGTTGGTTAGTTTGTATATATTAATGATTAAAGTGGATTTCAATTTGGAATGGACGCATTACATTAAATCTTTTCTTATAGAAAACAATGTTCTAGTGATTAATGTAATTTATAAATACAAATTGATTCATGTAATTAATGCAGCCTGTGCCTGTTTCTTAATATCATCTGCCAGTCTTTTAATTTCCTCATTGTCTGTTTTCAGTTGCTGCTCTTTCTTTTCCAGAGTAGTTTCCAAATGTTTTAATTGTTCCTTTATATTTAAATACATTTTAACATTATAATATGTGTCAGATGTACTTGAACTTATTGTGTTTTCTCCAGAAACATCATCTAGAAACAAATTTTTAGTCATTTATTAAGGAGTTCTAACGAAGTAATAACATTGAAGTAGACAGAATCAGTACATTTGAACAGTATTAAATTTGTAATAAGGTTAACATTTAAGTTTAATATTTATTTTAATTTTTTTATTGATTATATAATAAAATATTGAAACCTTTAATTATTATTTTAAATGCTATGTCATCCACAGCAGCACTGTTGAGATCCTCTAATATATGCTCTGGATTAGGAATATTAGGTCTCGGTGGCAAATTAGTTTTCTTATTACTAAACATATCTTGCTTGACAATTTTCTTTAATTTGATGTATATTTTATTTCAAGTAGTTATATATGTATGCATGTAAATTTATTGATATTCATACAAATCGTGAAGTAACAAAATATAATGTGTACGTAGAGTGTAGGACACTGTCACCTGTCACATGAACTATACATTTAAGCATTATATGTATGTATTTATATATAGTGTTCCGAATACGAACGAGTGTTATACAAAATTGTTTCTATATATATAGTTTAAGAAATCTTCCTTAGATGAACAAATTTGTTCCGTATAATCATTCACCGTGCATGAATAGCCTATATTTCTCTCATTGGATTATATACATACGTCATTACGTGTAAATGATAAAGCCGCTGCCGGATTTGACGCAAGTTGACGTTCTATCGTGACTACTAGTTTGAATGGTGTAAACTGGCTTTAATGTGTATCCTGCTGATCCTGCCCGAAGAAAATGTTTTTTCATTCTATTCACAAATTATCAAATTTTATGTTAAATGCAAATTGTAATTTCCCACTGATAAATTTGGTAACCTTCGATCAGTGTATTTGTTTCGATTAAAAACAAAATAAAATTTATGATCAGATTTAATTTTAGATGAAATTTTAGATTATCTTTATCAATAATCTAACCAATTAGAGTTTTTCGCGTGCAGTAGGTATTTAATAGCGACGCGCAGTTTTCAAATTCCGTTGAAGATCGTGCCAGCGATGAATTATTCTTCATTGAATGCATCTGTGAATTTTTGAAATTCATAGTTGACATAGCTGTCTTTACCGTTTATTAGATAATAGAATAAAGAAATCGTAAAATAAATCGTGTTCACGGTGTTATTACGGTATATATATTAAACTAATAATCATTTTTCTTAGCGTCTGTTTACGTATATAAAAGTAGCCGGTATGCCGCCAAAACGAGGTAGATCTACAAAGGTTAGTCGTTTATGTAGCTATTTTTATTAATTCTTTTATTATTTTCTACTATAACAATACAAAATTAACGTAGTTTTAACGGTTTAATTGAAATATAAAATAGCTACGCTTCAATTGATACACAGCGTACAGTCTAACACTCTCATCATTGAATAGTGCAAATTAAGAATATTTGCTTCCACTTTATTTAAATCTAGACAGACTCTGCAGAAGCTAAAAAAGAGAAAAAGGAGAAAGCATCTAAGTCGCAAGAGACAAATGCTAAAAGGTCTAAACGCAGTGGGAATGACATTGAAGAGCCTGCTGCAAAACGTGTTAAGTCAGAGCCGAAGCAAATGATGAATAAAACCGATTCAAATATGGATGAAATTAACTTTGATTGTCAGAAATTAAATGCAGAAGGAAAAAAGTATAATCTGAAAATTTCTAGTTGGAATGTTTCTGGAATTAGAGCAGTTATTAAAGTATGATTATGGTTTTATTTTGTTTCTTGACTTTCTAAGTCTCTTTTCATAAAATTCTATTATTACTTTCATTCAGAAAAATGGAATTAAATACATTGAAAAGGAAGATGCAGATATAGTTGCATTGCAAGAAACTAAATGTGATAAGGATAAGTTACCAGATGAAGTTAAATTAAAAGGATATCATCATTATTTCCTTGAGAGTAAGAACTTTTAAAATGTATTATATTTAAACTTAAATTCATAAAGATTTAGATAATTCATGGCGATGTAAATAGGTAAAAAACCTGGGTATTGCGGGGTTGCCTTGTATTCTAAAGAGAAACCAGTTGATGTAAAATATGGCTTAAGTGATCCTGAATTTGATGATGAAGGCAGATTAATTATTGCGGAATACCAAAAATTTTTCTTTATTAATGTTTGTAAGTTGTATAATACTGATAACTTTTATAGATCTTTTCTGTTGGTGTTAATAATATTCAGTGATTTGTTAATGTATTAGATGTTCCTAATGCTGGTCAGAAGTTAGTAACATTACCAAAGAGATTACAATGGAATAAGGTTTTTAAGGCTTATATTAAGAAACTGGATGAAAAAAAGCCAGTGATCATTTGTGGTGATATGAATGTAGCCCATCAAGAAATAGGTAACATTTCTCAACAGTATTATTCAAAACCTGTTTTGTTGTAAACTTCTTTTTGTAAGCATTTTATGGGACTTCTTGTATATCTTTATATTGTTACCTGCACAGATCTTAAAAACCCTAAAACAAATACAAAAAATGCTGGATTCACTAAAGAAGAACGAGAAGGTATGACAGATTTCTTAGCTGTAGGATTTGTGGATACATTTAGAGCTTTGTATCCTGATAAAACGGATGCTTATACATTTTGGTCATATTTTGCTAATGCCCGTAGTAAAAACATAGGATGGTAAGTGTACAAGAATTTGTATGTTACAAAATTAAAAACTGTAATTATAGATGATTAATATCCTCACTCTCTTTTTCTATAGGCGACTGGATTATTTTCTGGTATCAGAACGAATGAAAGATAAAGTTTGTGATAATGTTATGAGGGACAAGGTATATGGCAGTGACCATTGTCCTATTATCCTTTACATTAATATTTAAGAAGGAATTACATCTTTTTTATACTTAAATGATGTGTCACTATGGATGATCCATGCATGCTGTGCATACATATACTTTGTCTTCTGAAAATAAACTTGTATTTAGAAGAAACTATTAAATCTTTTTTACTGTACTAATTGATGAAATATAAGAAAATAGTTTTTTATATTAGACCTTATTATTCTCCTTATTTGAGCTAGAGAATAAGATAAGCATCGTTATGATATTTATTTTGTTGACACTTTTTCAAGTTCAAAATTTAACCTTAATCAGTGCATGGTATAGCTTGTTATGATACCTTCACCACTTTCACTCAATTGTGTTAGCCATCTTTGTAGGCAAACTTGTATAAAATAAACCTTTAAAGTCAGTTTTTTTAAACTTTCTCAAAGAATAATTTTAATAGATTTCGATGTTTTAAAAAATAACGCGACTATTAATAAAATGCAGAATGTTACCGACATAATTAAGTTATTATGTGTAATATTTGAAAAACAAGTTGTGTGGACTGTAAACACAAGGGAAGCGGCAAATTCAATTATAATTAAACATGACAACAGTGAAAAGTAAAGCTATTAACTTACCAAAATATGAAAGTTTGTTTTACTTTTTTTCTTGGACTGGTGCTGTATTTTATTCTATTTATAAAGTATCTTTACTTGACACTTGTAAGAATCAGAATCTTTCACACAGTTTAATATAATATAAATTTTTCATTGTTTAATATCATACATCATTTTAGACTTTAATGATTATCATGATTTGTATGATGATTTCTCATCAGGATGGATCTGGATAGGAAGGAAGCAAGATATATCTGATCAGGAATGGAAGATATGGATACCATTAATAATTAACTTCATACCATGGATATTTCTTAATCATTTTATCAGTCATATTATTAAACTTTTATTAAACCCCATGGTGTGATATTCAAATATTCTTATATGTACTAAATTGTTTTTTCTTTACCCTATAATTAACAATATTCTTACAGCTGTTATGCTACTGGTATATCTTCGTATCTGTTACATCTTTGTATTTTTCTATTGGGATATTAGGCACATTATGTGCACTGATTCAACCAAGTATAGTGTACATTTTAACGTACAAACGCAAAAACTATATCATATGGTTGATAAATACATTATTTTTATTTGTAATACATTTTCTTAAAATTCCTGATGGTATTTTTCAAAGAATGTTAAAACTGAATGACGAAGAACATTATCTTTTAACTCTTACAATGTGTTGGATTCAATTAAGAAGCATTAGTTGTAGTATAGACAACAGAAAAATGTGTTTAGAAAATAATTGTGATGACATATCATATTTATCAAGGAATTTTTTGTGGGGATTAGCATATTGTTTATATTTACCAACATTATACTTAGGACCGTTGATTTTATATCATGAATTCATAGATTCTGTATGTATAAATTACCTTTATATTATACAGTTTTGTAAATTTATGAAAAATAAATAATATATAAATTTTTACAGATAAGAAGACCATTTCAGACTTGGGCATTATCAGAACTGGGATGCTTTGCTTTAAATTTAATCAGATACATGTTTTGGGTATTATTTACCAATTTTGTTTTACATTTTCTTTATTTTAATGCATTGCATTATCATCCCAAGGTACACTTTCTCTGTTTCATTTCTATACTATAATTAGATTATAATTAAATATAAAGATAATTAATATTATCTTCTTCTTGTTACTCAAGGTTTTTGAAGTTTTAAATCCATGGGCTTTATATGGATTGGGATATTGCATGGGTCAATTTTTCTTAATTAAATATGTAGTGGTATATGGACTAAATCATACTTTATGCGCAATAGATAACATTCAAGCTCCTTCCCAGCCAAAATGTGTAGCACGAATCTATTTGTATTCTGATATGTGGAAGTATTTCGACAAGGGTTTATATAAATTTCTTGTAAGGTACAGTATACGATAAAGAGTGTCCATTATCTCGATTCAAATAATTAAACAGTTATAAGAGAAAAAATATATCAATGTTGTTTCAGATACATATATATACCATTGTTAAAATCAAATTTCAATAAAGTGCTTGCCTCCTTCCTGTGTTTCACATTTGTTTTTGTATGGCATGGAATGCAAATAAATATCTTTATTTGGGCATTCCTTAATTTTATAGGACTAAACATTGAAAGCTTAATGAAGTTAGTTGGAAAAAGTAAATATTGTTCTAACATTCAAAGAAAGCATATGTCACCAAGGAATGTCAGAAGAGTCCATTGTGCATTAGCAAGCCCTTTGCTAGCAATGTCAGTAATATCCAATTTTTATTTTTTTGCTGGTGAAGAAATTGGACATATTTATGTTTATAGGATATTACATGGTATTATTATTTTCTATAACTATCTCAAACTAAGAGATCGAAATTAGTGAATAAATATTGTTACACTTTTTATTACAGATATGTGGTACTCTACTTTCGTTTTACTATTGTTTCTATATTGTTGCTGCCAAGTTTCTACAGACTTAAAAAATTGGAATTCATAAAAATCTTGACTCGTTGTGAGACAGCAAAATTCATAAAAACAGGCGGGTACATGTTTCATTTATGATTATAATGTCTAATAATTTAAAAATATTTTATTAAGTACAAAGTGGGTATAAAAATACAATATATGTAACTAAAATTATTGTTCACATTAATATCATTACATTTACGTAATGTTTATTACAAATCATAATAAAAAAATTTAGTACAAAGTATATATGTGAATATTTCTCATATAATTAGTTATTTATATAGCAACCAGCTTTACAATGCACCTAAGGCACGTTATAGTTTACAATAAACAAATGCTTGTCAAAATAACTTCTTAATTATTATTCTTAAGTTTCGTAGAGTACACATAAAATTGGTTTGTTTAAATGTTATCATATAGATATAAGAATATAGTAAATGTTTACATTTTGTTCATATGAGTATTAAAATTTTTAATAACATAAATCGTGTATTGCTAAGTATTCTAGATTCTAACTAGATATTATTATATTATTGATTTATATCAGGTTTATAACAAAATTTTTAATCTAAACTCGCTAATGTATTTGACAATGTTTAATATATTTTTGTAGCAATTTACTCATAACAACATATTGATATTTGAATTATATTTTTTTTGCAATATTTTAATTACGCTTTATAGTTTTTAAAAGTTATGTTACATAAATTTTAGTGTATAGGCTTTAGTATAAACAACCGTTATGTCATTATAAATTTGAAAATACACTTTAGGAATGTTGACTTTAATTCAGTTTTATACTACTGTATAATAAGCAATTACATGTAATAAGGACATATTTTTGACAATTATTTACAGTAGGCATGTATTTCAACAAAAGATATAGTTTACTTTACTTCTTTAAGAACTACCTGAGTATTTACACTAAATCATGAGTTTATAACATATTTTAATGATACTTCACAATGTGTAAATAAATCTTCTTTACTTTATTTTTAAATTACAATCCAAGTATTAGTCTAATCTATACTTTCCATATAAAAAGAATATAGTTTGACATATACATAAATATTGTTTTGTTTTTCTTTATAATTACTGTGTTTAATATATCAAATTTCTTCTTTAAAATCTTTAGAATTACCTTTATAAAGCCACAATTAAGCGACGTATCACGTCTAACTCTTTATTTCTTAACTTTTAACCCTCCAAATATAAGTAGTGAAAAAGCAAACTTCTCGAATTAGAAAACGAGGCACTATTTAATATTATGTAAAAAGTTTTCAGACTTTGTATTGAAATAAATTTTACAGACTATTGTTAGTACATTGTAACAAAATATTAACCTATTTGATTAATCTTACTAAAATATATGTATTGTAGAACATTAGTGATTATTACTTACAAACTATTTGTATTTGTCCCTATTGTTGTAGTAAAGCTAATTATCATATTTCGGCTTTTGCATAATATTGAAGATATAATTTGAAATAAAACTATAAATTTTTATGGAAGACATTTCGTAATTATCCTGAAAAGAATAATATATAATAAACTTTGCTTAACAATTTTATGATGGCTGTCTGTATCTTTAGAAGCTGCAAAACACATTGCAGTAAAAGATTAATAAAATAGAAGGTAAATATTATTGAATCTTGCAGATATTTTGAAACTTTGTGTGAGTATAAATGTATCTAAAAATCTACAAAATAAAGATTATTCGTACGAAATATTACTTTTTTGTTGAACAAATTATGAATTTGTACCATGTTCTTCAACATTTGGCACAGATAAATGTTATTAGTATTAAGTAACTATGTTATATTAATTTATTTAAGTAAACTCAATCCATAATAATATTATCTACTCACATTGTTAATAGACAATTTTTTTATAGAAAAGTGTTTGCATTAGCATTTGGAATGGCTATAGAAAGAAAGAGATATATAATGGAGAAATAGTTTTATTTCACAGGAAAGAAAATAAATGCATTTTTGTTTTCTTTTCAACCTTATTATATATCAAAGCTATGCTAATACTGTGCATTTTAGAAGATCGAAATCATGGAAAAATATTTTATTGAATTTATGTTTATAGAATTTTCTATCTATACGCTCAATATTTTTTTACGCGGTAAAAAGTATTAAATATATATTCTTTTTCTAACAATATTTACACATCCAAATCTCAAAGTATTGCTTCGGTAATTTACATGTTACAACTATACTTCCATACAAATGTTTACACCAACTTTAAAAGTTTATTGCTTTCTTGTGAAATACCTTCGGGTTACTAAAAAAATAAATTTAAAAACACTTTCTTGTTTAAATTTTACTTACTTTTCTCAAATATTTACGCCATAACTACCGGCAGTGCTGTTGTGTTCAATCCTAAGAACGCTATTCTGTAAAGTATTATTAGTCAGTAATAAAATTGTATTTTCATTTACATGCTGTTTTATATTGACTGTTTGCGCCTGTTTATTCAATAATGTAAACTTCCGATTTTTATTGAGCTGTGTTTGCGTTTTAGCTTGCTGATCGTGACAAGTTTCAAACTGTGGAACTATGCTGATGCATTTATTTTGTACTATTATACTCGTCAACGGTTCGTTATTAATACATATACGCTGTTTCGCTTGATGCAATAGTTTTTGATTCTTTCCAAAAACGTTATTCAATGGTGCAATCACTCGACTCGTTATTAAATCTGTTACAACAGTCTGATGGTTACCTACTGTGTTATCTTCTCTCCATGTGCATTCGTCATTTTGATTTAACAGAATATCCTTACTCGTTTTAGTAGCAATTTGATTATCTGGTTGTAAAGTATATGTATTTAACAAATTTTTCGTCATAACGATCTCCCGTTTTTCTCGATAAGATTTCTCATGAATGCTGACATTATTATCTTCTTCCAGATCTTCTCGAGTAAGAATGACGTGTCTATTACTGTGATCATTAACAGTTTCACTTAATACATTATCAGAAAATTCTTCTTCATTGTGCTTCACTACTTGAATGTGATCTTTAAACTGATTGTCTGTAAGTTCAAAATTTTCTTGAAATCCTGTATTATTTCCGGTTTTACTGTTAATCAAAGTCTTGTACTCTATTTTAATGTATGATGATGGCTCGTCAACATTTTGATAAATTAATTCAGATTTCTCTTCTTGAATTACCGCTACCTTATTATAAGAAACACTTTGTAACTGTGATAAGCTCTCTTGCACTTTATCTGTGTATTCCATTGACAAACTATTCTCATTTGTAATACAAGCTCTATCATGATTACGTATTTCAGTCTCTATAGAATCAGTCTTATTTAATTGAGATTCTTGGCAAACCTCACAAGTTTCAAAGCAATTCTTGATAATCTGTATTGTGTTTTTACTGTAATTTTTTTCATCGTCAACAGTATCTTTGTTTATAATGTATCCTTCAGTCGTAGCATCTGGAACCTGGCCATTATCATTATCATAATGCATTATTGTTTTCGTTGCAATTACACCCTCATCTACAGGTTCTTTAGTCACATCAATCTTTTTTTTTCTATTAGTTCGTACTTTTTGAAAATCTTCTTCAGAAAGATACAACAGTTCCCCAGTAGTTGTTAAAACTTTTCCATGCCTTGTTTTCAGATGGCGTTTGTAAGTATTTCTAGTCTTAAACCTGTTTAGCACAAGAATGATTTTGATAATATAACATCGTTGTATTTATATTTTAAGGTGAATCAAAAACAACAGAACATCAAAACGTGTCAGACGAATTTCGTGATACTGAAGAGTGCATCATGTAAACATAGACATAGAAATGTAGACTGCGCGTCAGGCTGGTCCGGCGTCCCAACTGTAGAAAGAAACGGGTTACTTTCGGAGGATTTGCTATCTCTTTCTAACATAGCTCAGTCGACCACTCAAAATCCAGACCCCCAAAACGCCACCCCCACTACTTAGATTTACAAAGAGATGCCAGTCTTCCGAAAGGTATATACCTCTTTCTAAACTTGGGACGCCCGTTTCAGGAAAATGTGCAGTCTATGTTTCTATGTCTATGCATGTAAACATTATTGTTAAGGCTTCCGTTTATAAACCATCTCTTAGAAGAACCATTTTGTCAACACCCAAAGCTTTAACAATAACAATCTATCAATATGACAATGGGTTTCAAAGCCTGAAAATCTCTAATTAATATTTTTGTTTACCCTACCTTTGCCCACAGTCGTCACATCCAAATGGTGATTCTCCAGTATGTCGGCGTCGATGTTCTCTGAAATGTGACGGATGCCTGAACTTCTTCCCGCAATCGGCACACGTAAATCGCGTTTGATTTTGATGAATCAGCATATGATATTTTAAACTGTGTCTTCTTGTGAATACCGCTCTACATATACGACATTCGTATGGTTTTATCCCAGCATGGCTACGGTAATGAGACACCAATGTTGTAGGTGCTGTGAAACTTCTTGGCGGATTACAAATTCGACATTCAAGATTACTCCCTGTTGGGTTTCCCTTTTTTTTTATACGATCCATAAAAGCTAGCGCCATCTCTCTTTCCTCTTTACTAGTACCTATAAATTTTGCTTTTCCTTTAGGTTTAGTAGCTGCAATTTCTATATTTTTATTACAGTTTTCAGTTGACCATGGTATTTCTGAAAAAAAAAAAAAATAAAAATAAATTAAAATAATCAGAACTTGCTGTACAAAACTACCAATCAATTATCATGCTCACCAGGTACATAAACAGTTTCAGACTCTTGTTTGATTTTTTCTGATAGTTTTTGATTAATGTGAGAATACTCTTTCATATGAACAGTATCAGTGCCAACAACCATAAGTACAATCTATATGGAAAAGTTAATTTTAGTATTTACAAATTATGCACTTCAATACAATTTATGCTTACATTTTCATCCATTCCTGCATTCTCCAAGGCATTGCTAAGAGACGTTTCCTTGCTATTAGGATTCTCATCCTTTAAGCGTTCATAATAACTATGATCGCCAAGAACTTTGAAATCCATTTTATCTACATCCTTCTGTTCAAGATTGTGTAATTTTTTAGGCTTATCCATTTTTTCAAAGCTTTTATTCTTATCTACTTCTTTAAAGTTAGAATCATTTAATAGAATGTTTCGAAGATAATTTGTTGACTCTTCCATCATGACATTATTATTTTCTTTATTCAATGTCTCCTGTGGCTTTCTTGATAGCTGCAATCTATTTTTTTTATTTTGTGAACTCGTTTTATGATTTTTATAATTCACTGACTTTGCGGTGAAGGTTGTATCTATAAAGCATAAATAAAGGCATACAGTTTTTAAGTTATCATTAACATACTATCATTTGTTTTCATTATTTATTTAAGGACTACTATTTTTACTCACAGGTTTCTTTGTTGGTTTTTAAATATTCCAAATGTTCTGCTAGATGCTCTTTAATAGAAATTCTTGCTCTTCCTTCGCTCGCAAAACTTGTATACTTTTGGCCGCACCCAACAATCAAAGCACAAGTATAAGAATATTGCCTTTTCAATTCGTCGCTTGTAAAAATAGAGAACTGTTTGACTAATTGAGATGAAGACATAGATAAAAGCTGCGGCACTGTGAAACATATTTCTTGTGGTTTCCTTTTTGTATGATCTGGTTTTGATTTGCATTGTGTTGTCAGTAGTGATTTACTACGCTTTTTCTCAGAATGTAATGTCTGAGATGCAACTTCTGCCAGCATATCTAATAAAGCAGCAGGACTATCATTTCCCATAATATCTGAAAGAAATGAGTAATTATAAGATGAAGAACCATTAATTATTAAAAGAAAATCAGTTGTATGACTGAAAAAACTATGCAAAAGAACAATACATACTAATTCATGTATATTTATACTTTTATTTTCTAAGAATCAACTTTGGTGGAACATTACACAAAAATATTTCATCATTACATTTTTTTATACAAATTAAGATAAAACATATTATTTCCACTAGTTTATTAACATTTTTCTACCAGGAAGAGCTTATTGATAAGGAGCCTGGTAATTTTCCTTTAAATGTGGATTAGAAAAGAAATTGTTGTTACACTATGTTTGGGTTGCCTTGTTGGTTCAAGATTTCAATTTACTATAGGGATTTACAAAATTTTATTAATAAGATTCTAAGTATTAATCATCAGTTTTAAAAAAGTTATTTAATAAACCGCTGTAGATAAAATGTTAATAAGTACAAATTATGCATTTCGATATCTTTTGTTATGTCAAGTGCTAATGGTCTTGTAACAATAATAAATATGTTGATCTTTCCTGAAATCATGACACATGACAGTCAGTCCATGAAACATCAAGATTTCTTAAGTTTACAGATACGATAAAGAAATTAAGAAATTTTTAATGCATAATCAACATATAATATGTCAATGAAAATAATAATGCTTTCATTTATTGCCCGCAGAAAATAAAATTCTTATTTTCCAAGCGTCATTCTAGCAGACGCCATAAGGACGCCCAGCAGACGGCTTTTCGATTTGTCTTTACAAACATCTTCAAAAATACATATATTTGTTTGCTAATATTAACTTGTTAGAACGATGGAAATTTCTGTTATTTAGAACGAATAAAGAAATACCTCCATTGTACGAATTAGAAGTATATTCATGGTTTGTTTTGGGGTTCATTATGGCATTCGTATTCGCGGCGTGTCTTCATTCCACTGCCTTCTGTGCACAACAGGTTCCTTCTTGTTACTTCCTTGTTTGTTCTTCTTTCTTGTCAATTCGGAGATCAGTACTGCCAATCTGTGAAACGAAGATTTGGTATACACTATTTGAAAATAACGTACAATTCTATTTGTTATATTTGCCAGTTTTTGATTCAAAACGTTTTATTGTTGCACGTTCTGTTTTCATAAATTATGTGGCGAATAATGTTCCTACCGTAACTTTGGTAATTGAATAATTGCAATATCTACATTTAGGCGCGAAATTTGAAATTCATCAGTCCTCAACACTATATAGTTTTCAGGATATAATTATTTCTTTGTAATGTAGAAAATGATTTTGGAAAAGGGATGATTAACGATTTTTTCATAAAATAGATATAAATAATCTAAAACATATGTACTACTTGATTTACAGTAAATATTCTAAATTATTTAAATAAAGATAAAAGGTATAAAAAATCTTTTGTTGTTTCTTCAATATTTTATTACATTAAATTAGAAGTTTGTAACTTCTTGAATATGTGACATTAATAACACTACAAAAAGAATACAATACATACTAAGTATTTATTCAATTTATCTCTTCATTATGCCTTTACAGAATCTGTTAGTTTGTTGGTTCATTTTTATGTTAGTGTAATTTATTATAACTACCCGCAGGTTCAGTTTGTAACCCATCAGCGTTAAAAATGTTTTTAATAATATCTTCCTTCTTTTTCATATGAGTGGGCAAACCACGAAATAAATTTTCAGTTATTTGCTTCCTATTTTTTTTTACATTATCTTTCTCGTAGTCTTGATTTAAATATTCAATATTCTCATTATCATCGATAGCCTTCATTGTTGCTAACAACTTTTCTTTATTATAACTAATTGTTTTCATTCTGGCACAGTTTTCATTAATAGTATTAATATCACTTTTACTAGTTACATTATATGTTAAATCAGAGTCTAAAGATTGTACATTACTTAATGAAATATCAACACTTTTCAATACATTATTTACTTCTTGCTTATTTAATTTGTTTCTTGTCTCTACATTGTAACTGTCTGTATCCTTTTCATATGTTACATTCGATGTTTGTTCTTTGTCCAAAGTAATTGTTGCATTGAATGAATTCGTTGCTGGAAGTCTGTTCTGTGAGTTATTGGAAAGAATATCACAGGCATCTGACACTGGGTTTGACTTAAATGATGTTTCGGGTTCGTTATAATCTCTTACAGAAATCATTTCCAATAATAATTTATCTTGAAATTCATTTTTTCTTGTACACGCATCATCAGTATTTCCTTCTCCTCGTTTTTCTTCTTTAGATATAGATTGATTCACAATATATTTCTGTAAATCTTCAGAAGGTTTATTTATTGAATAATTAGCGACTACTTGTTCTTTATTTATATGCACATCATGCTGCAAGTCATAGAAATCTTCATTCTCCACATTTTTAGTTTGTGTTCCCATTTCATTAATCAAATTTTCATACATTTTTTGAGATTCATTCAAAAAATGAGAAATTGTCAATTTTTCTACTTCTTGATCGACAGTACAATGGTTCTGATCGTCATGTACAGATGAAATCAATTTGAGAACGTCATTGGAATGGTTTGATGAAAAATAATGTTGAATCGATTCTTTTCGTACTTCAGATTCTGCTTCAGAATCACTTTTGTTAGAATCTTTATTATCCTGCGCTAAATCGTTCAATTTATTTTCAAATTTAGAAGTAGACAATTTAAATTCGTCTGAGCCTATAGCTTCATTTGCGCTGTTAAGAAACCTATAATTAAAATGCAATATATTATGATTAAAAAAGAACAACTTTTGTAAATCAAAAAGAAATGACAACTTTAACTTTTGCAAACCTTATGCGTGATTCTCTAGATCTGCTGACGACATCGATTTGATTGTCATGCAAATTTTCATTTTCACCTTCACTTTCATCATCTTCAGATGAATAAACAGTTTCTTTCTTTATCAGTTCATTGAAACTTTGACACTTTCGATTTTCATATATTTTCCTAAATTTGTGTGCACTTATTTTATAGGGATTTTTATCATTTTCATCATGTTCCTCTAATCTTTCTGGATAATTATTTACTTTATCTGCTTTAACATCTAATTCTTGGAGTTCTTCTTCGAAATCGCCTGATAGAATTTTTCTGTGTGCAGATTTTTGGAGACGATATTTTCTTACTTGTTCTAAATTAGTCATTGTTTCTGTTTTCAGATACTTTGAATTTTTATTCAAGTTAATCCTTTCGTCAACTTTGATATTTTTATCATTTAATTCAAATGTATCTAGAGCAGGCTAAAAATTAATAATAACGAATTATCTTTAAGATATTTTAATCGTTCAGAAGGTTTGATTAATTGTTACCAAACTATGTTCTTGCACATCGCTTTTCCATTTTCCATTTTGATCCGATAACTTCAGTGGATTCGATGAACTGAAACATAGAGAATATGTAAAAGAATTACATGCATAGAAAATTCGTTTAATTATAAACATTTTACATACCTGATATCTCTTAAATTTGTAAGAGATTGTGTACTTAAATGTCTAATTTTAGTAGGTAATAATAGTTGTCCGTTACGGTATAATCTGCGTTCTCTGTTATCTAATAAATGTTCTAAACTTTTCAGCTTTTCTTTCGTTTCTTCTAATTCTTTTTGTGTTTCCTTTCTCTTGGAAATTTCTATATGTAATTGTTGTTTCAAGCTTTTACTTTCAAGAGATAATCTTCTGTGGAGTGTCTAAGAAAACATATATTAACATTGTATAGAAGATTTCATAAAGACTTTGAGCTTTTAAATTACCTGTATAGTGTCCTGTTGTTGTTCTATCCTATAATTTAAATCAGAAATTTGGGATTGTAATTTTTCTCTCTCACCCAGATTACGATCTTTACTGAGTTGTAATAAATGTTTATTTTGAGACTATAAAAATATGAAAACATTGAATTCGGCATTAGTTTATATGTACAAGCATTCTATACACTCAGTACATACCTGTAACTGTTGGAGTTCATTTTCTTTTTCTTTCATTAAACTACATGTCTCTTTGTGCAAGGCTTTCAACTTTTTATATTTAATGTGAAATATTCGCAATTCCTCGTGATGTGAATTAATAATTCGTGGCAGTTCTGCATTTGTTCCTTCATAACGTTTCAATGCAGAATCCTGTCGTTTCTGTAATGATTTCAATAGTCTGTTTTCATTAGCCAACTCCTGTAGAGAAAGATATAATTATATTCAGTATGCCTACAATTAATGTATATTTTAAGTGGATAAAGGGACTATTAGCACATTTATATCTTACTTAGAAAATATAGAAATTATAATAATTACATTTAATTGATAATGTGCATCAGCTAATTGATTTTGTAATTCTTTAACACGTAACATTTTTGCTGATTGAACCCTTTGCTTAATACCGTTTTTATTAAGATTCAAATGTTCTGATGAAGCCTTCTGTCGAACGCTATTTTGATATGGCTGCCCTGTAAATAACATAAAGATTAATTACTGCATTACTAATAATCACTTAATCATATTTTATTCTGCAATCTCATCTCTTTTGAAGTTATGATACAAACCAATTAGAGGATGCAAGTTCTTCTTGTTGAAGGAAAAGCATGTTATATTTTTGTGTGACAAACTAGGTTTTGCTTCCTCCGTCAACTTTTTTAAATTAGAATTTTGAGTTCTGTAAATTTACAATACATAAAAATATTAAAATAGAAAAAGTATACAGTTTTGAAATCAAGAAAAATGACAAATTTTTTATAGTATTGAGAACATAATGTTTACGAATTACTGTTATAGTGTTCTTAAATACTTTTATAATAGTATTAAGAATGTACAAAGTGGTGATACATTCTGATGAAAAAAATATATTGTTGTTCAACACAATTCTGATTACCTATTGAAGTTTGTGTTGACATTTAACTGTACTACAGGTAATGTAGGTACTTCAGTTTGCATTTTATGTTTATGTATACTGCATCACAACTAGCATTTCAGACTTGCATAATATTTTTTTTACAAGAACAAATTATTATAGTATTGTCAAATACTTATTGAAGACCAATGAGCTTCCATGACTGTTTTCATGTGGTTACCAAGGTAGCATCTACACAAACAGTTCGTCAATCAATGCCTTTTAAAATTATATATTTATTATAAACTCTTCGATCTATTTTATTTTGATAAGTGTAATATAAGATAAGTGGTAACTAAAAACGTTTACAATAGCGTTCTAAGTTTACCTTGTATGTTATGTAGAAAACATTTAGGATACATGTATATAATAAGAAAAAAGATATAATGCTTAGTTACTCTTTTATTTCAGTTTCCTTCAGCTATAACACAAGAATTATGTGAACTCGTTATTCTTAAAATATTAATTATAATATCGAAAAATAAATTAGTGAAAAGTATTTCTCATATTTGCTCTACAAATATTGATTTCACATGATTCATATTTATATTTATTTACATATAAATAAACATGTGCACTGCACACGCGCATTATTATATACAATCTTTTAATAATATAAATCTGAAACAGCTCTAAATACATACATTTTGAATCACTTGTTAACTGTTAACAACTGTATTTGTAGTACAGGAATAAACAGCTATTTATCACTTTTATACTGAAATGAGGAAAGATTTAACCATCTGGTTAATTTATATATATTTTATAATAACTCTCGCATTTAACTGGGTTTCCTATCATTACGTTATATATTCACAAACATTACAGTAAGTTATTCTTTTAGAAATCACATTCACAGTCATTTGAATATATTTAAAATGTATAGATTTGTCCAAAGTAATGGTTTTCAATTTAACACTGTATGTACACAGACTGTTACCTGTATATTACACAATCTTTAGACTCAAGCTCCCTGAGCTTTATTATTATCTTTCCCTTGATGATCCTTGAGCATTCCTATATGTTGAGTATCCCATAATTTACTGTAAAAGGAATTCGGCATAGCTAACAATGATTGGTGTGTTCCTCTCTCGATCAATTTACAATGATTTAATACGAAAATTTCATCTGAGTCCATCACAGTAGATAAACGATGTGCTATGACAATGGATGTTCGTCCGATAGTTGCCCGGCGTAATGCTTCAAGAATATTCTGCAAATGTACAAAGACGAAAAATTTCATTATAAAAAGGAAAAACGCTTAAAATATTATAGAATATAAACTCACATGTTCTGTAATAGAATCTAAAGACGATGTGGCTTCGTCAAAAATTAATATTGGACTATTTTTTAAAATTGCTCTAGCAATCGCTACACGTTGCTTTTCACCTCCACTCAGTTTCAAGCCTCGTTCACCAACTGGTGTATCATATCCCCTTGGCCATTGAAGAATGTTGTCGTGTAAGTTTGCCATTTTGGCAGCCTTGAAAACTTCTTCTTTAGATTTATTTAAATTTCCATAATGAATATTATAGAAGATACTTTCATGGAAGAGGACAGTGTCCTAAAATTATAGTTTCGAAATCATTCTTACGAATTTACGTTACCAAATCTTACACACATGTCAATGTAGTTACCTGTGGTACTATTGCTATTGACCTTCTCAAAGCGTCTAACTCCAAATCTTGAATATTGTGTCCATTGATATAAACACTTCCAGAATTTGGCTCAAAGAACCTATATAATAATCTTACTATTGTTGTCTTGCTAAAAGTATGCATTATTAATTAATATGCGACTCTTTTGTTCGAACAATACATATTTATAATAAAAGTTTACCCGCTCCCGGATCCTCCAACAATAGCAATTTTCCTTCCACTTGGAATTGTGAAGTTGATATCATTAAAAATTGGCTTGCCCTCGCAATACTGAAAGCTAACATTTTTGAATTCAATGTCTGAATTCATCGGAGTTATATTGAATTGCGTCGCATTCTCTTTGGACTGTTATATAAAATTATGAAACATATTAATAGAGCAACGTAACTTTTGTACCTCTGATATGAAGTGTAAGTACCTTAATAGCTGTGTCCATTGTCATCAAAGTAAACATAGTTTGCATGTCAATAAGGGCTTGTCTAACTTCACGGTACACTGAACCCAAGAATCCTAATGGGACTGACAATTGGAATAAAAGAGCGTTAACCAATACTAAATCTCCAACTGTCATAGTACCTAAATTCATTTAAAACAAAAATACAGTTCGTGTTTCTTATATTTCATAAAAATTTTCTATATAATAAATAGTATTTTACCATTTATAATATTCTTAGATGCTAATACCATTATTAAACTTAAAGCAGCACTAAATATAGCATTTTGTCCAAAGTTTAACATTGCTAAACTTGTACTGGTTTTAAGAGATGCAGCTTCATACTTTTTCAATGATACATCATACCTTTCTGCTTCGAATTTTTCGTTGTTAAAGTACTAACATGGAAAATTGCAATTGTTAGTCATCCATCGGATAAAACTACCCGTAACGTATCCATTTTCCACATACCTTCACTGTTTCGTAATTAATAAGTGAATCTATTGCTTTGTTGCTTGCTTCGTTTTCTGCTTGATTCATAAAAATTCTGAATTTAGTTCGCCACTGTGTAACAGCCAAAGTGAATACAGCATAAATGCCAACACAACCTAATGCAACAGCTGCATATTCTCCACCACATTTTAAATATAGTATTGTACTGACCAGTCCTAACTCAAAAACAGTGGGTACAACATTAAACACCATAGCACTTAATACAAAATTTATGCCACGGCTTCCCCTGTCAATTGTCTAAAAAATATTTGAAATACATAAATAATTTTTATATTGTAATAAATGAAAGTTACAAAAATAAAACACATTTATGTTACCTTTGATAATGCTCCTGTTTGCCTGGACAGATGAAAAGCCATATCTAAATTGTGTAAATGTAGGAATACATTGTTAGCTATTCTTCTAATAGAATGCTGTGCAACTTTTGCAAAGACTGCATTCCGCAGTTCGCTAAAACCAGCTGCACCTGCCCGTGCTATACCATCTGTTTTATGAATACAAATAATTTTCTGTCGATGACTGTTATACGCATAATAATATTCCTAATGTAATCTAAAATACATACATCCTATGAGTAATGATGTTGCTATTGTTGTCACTGTTTCTGGTGCAGTTTCTAGACCTAGAACAGCATTGCCACCAGCTGCAATACTTTGAGCATTAAGTGTATCTACTGCATATTTAAAAATAAATGGAACACCAACGTTTAAAACTTTTGCACCAGCAAGTAAAGCAATAGCTACTTTGACTCTATTTCTTATTTCTGGATCATCCTGAAATTAGATATGCAATAAATGTCTTATTATTCTGGTATAAGTTATGTGCTTTGTACAACTTACCTTTGGCCAAATATATCTAAGCATTGCTTTAATCATGTTTGAAGCTGTAACTGGTTCCTTGTCTTTAAAATCGATAGTTTCACGACTTACACTGGATACACCGGGATGAAAACAGTCTCTTTTTTGTTGGCCAGATTTCCCTCCAGTGAATCCAGAAATTATTAATGGTAACTTAATTCGTGGTACAATGGTTTTTGATTGAAATATACTCTTTTTCTTTTGCGCCCGATCAATTACATTACCACTGCAGCACTGTAAAAACATTTGTTAATTTTAAGTAGCTGTTTATAAGATTTTAGAATAAACATTTTATCAAACTATTAAATATAAAAAGAAAATTATTTTGTCTTCATTTATATTCTTTTATAGGGGGTAACGTGTATATTTCATTGCAATATTTCTATTAGAATATTTTCCATGGAAGATTAAAGAAGCAATAATCAGAAATTAAAATTATTTATTAAAACAATACAAACTAAATATTACATATTTTTTATATACATTTTAACATTAACATATTAATCATATACACATTTAATTGCAGTGATTAATAGAGCTGCGGATATTAGTATTTGACTCATTTAATATTGTTACATATTCTTTTACAAGACTAATTGCAATGGAGAAAGATTGTGTATAATGCTGAAAATTTGTCATTCTTTCCAAATGATTCATATATTCATGTCTTTTTAGATCCAAAACCTTTTTACCTATCCCATAAATTTGAAATACTTCCTCTGAATTAAAAGAATCACCATATAGTTTTGCACTCCAATGTTCCTTTTGTAATTTTGTATTTAACACAAATAATGTTGAAATGGCATTGTAATTTAAACCTTTCCTTATAAATGCCATGTTTTTTTGTAAATTATTAGCCACAATGAAGTTTAATTTATGTTTTGAAATACAGAAACAAGTTTCTATATCAGAAATATCAAAATAAACTTCATCTAATACATTGTTTGGTACAAAAAAGCCGTAATGAACATATAACTTAAGACTGTTATGTGCTCCATAATTAATAAAAACTTGTGACCCTTTATCAAATGATTTTAATGTTGTGATTTCATAAAATTTATTCTTCTTTTTATATGTAATTAAAGATGCTTGTACAGCAGTCTCAATGTCATGATTAAATAAATCTAAAAAGGGTGCTAGAGTCAAATTATTTGGTTGTTTTACATTTATATTAGTATCAGGATTTATTTCAATTTGATCTGTATCGATGTATACAGCCCTTGTATTTACAATGTAATAAGCCCACTTATATCTTTCAAATGTTATTATTTTCTTTAAATGCATATCACAGTGGGAACAGTAACCTTTTTCATTTAAATTATTTATAGACCTAATTAATAACTGAAAGTCATTTTGAATTTTATGATGCTCATACATATATTCTGTAATATATGTTGGCAACAGTCTCTTTTCTTTGTTTGTACAAAAATCAGGATTTTGTAAAGTCTGAGGAAGACCATTCATGTAATTATACCATTTTGATAGATTTCCCAAATGTGATTCATATACTAGAAACACTGACAAAATATATTGGGCATTATATAATTCACTCTTCGCAAAAATAACATTAATATTGCTTTGAGATACTGTAGCTGTTGTGATTAGCATTTTATATGGTATTCTAATTAATAATTCATTTGGCTTAATGCTTTTTAATGTTTTCAATCCTCTACCAGTAATAGAAAAATTGTATGGAACTAAATCATAAACTGTTAAACAGTTATTTTTTAGTAACCAAGACTTTAGATGCATCAAACTTTCATCTCCTTTGTTTGCTAATTCATTGGCATTTAGCTTCTTCTTTCGGTGACGTATCCTTGAAGTTCTACCCATTATGTATATATCTGTAGAAGCAGTAAACAGATATCTTGAAATAAATAACTGTTTGATAGCTAATGTCAAATATTCATTGTTAGAACTAGATTGATTAAGGTACACTGATTACATGTTATATACATAAATTGTACAAGAATTTTATAAGAAAGAGAGCTAGTAACAGGTAGTAGTTAAATCACTATTACAAATCTACAATTAATGTTTATGAAATATAAGTCAGATGAATTACCCTAATTCCAAGAGCTGAAAACATTGGGTTAAATGTAGAAATGTGAAGGAAATCCCTTTTTGAACAAATTATTTGTCTCCGCGATTTAAGCGAGCATGTTGTAAATGATTTGGTCCAAAGTTTTCGTTTGATGTATCCATGTTGCAGGCGGCTGCATAAAATAATGCTTAACATTATATCAGAAATATTTATTCACAAATGAAGGTACAAAAATGAAATTCACAAATCAGGTTAGTGGATCATGGTACGGTCACAACTACCACGAAAATCAATGTGCTATCTGGCGCTATCATATATTAATATACATACAACTTGCAATATCTCAACAGTAGGCAACTTCAGAGTTGGCTTTCAAATAGTTAAAATCCTTTAAAATATACACCAGAAAAACTCCGACTGTGTTGTTACCAGTTGTTACTAGAACCATATAGTAGCACCGACTAGGTATAGGATAGACGTATCATCTTATGGGACTTGTGTTTCATGTTCTGAAATACCGATAGTGTAAAAAGTCAGCGATTTTCTGCTGCCCTCTACGTTATGGAACAGTGAATTTGTGAACTACGTTAAATCCATTCGAGCTCAACTAGTGTAACTTCTATGATGTGTCGGAAAATCATCGAAGGGATCATGGTCGTGAACGGATTCTCTTCCGTCCGTTCACTGTAAAGTAGACGTATTAGAAAGGAAACTTGGGTTCTAGTCCCGACGGACCTATTGTTTTTTTTTCGCGTACAAAAAAGTTATTGCGTTTAATATTGTTTTTATGAATATGTATATGTATATGTATTATTATGTACATTTGAGTAAATTATTTTATTATTCCATTGTTATTACAACAGTTTAACAGTGGCAACGAACGCATTTATATTTTCAAATGTCGGACTAATAGTATATTATTATTCTATATTATTACATATAAGTGAGTATATGTATCAAAAACGTAATCGAAACACAGAGTTTTATTACACCACAAACATCACATAAAAGATATTTCGTTATATTAACATTTGTAAAATTATGGATGTTGCGGGGAAATCAATATTATTGACATTATGGAACATATAACGAAATATCACTGTAACACTTAAAAAAGTTTCAAAGTTCCATTTATATCATTGTCCTGTGAAAATGCTCATACTTCCAGCAACATTCATATTCCAATCAAAGAATTTACAGAATAAGGAAAAGGAATCTAAAGTAATTTTCAGTAGTTCCATACATCTTTATCTCGAATAATTTTCTAAAACATTCAAAGTACTAGACATTTTTACACTTTGAATCTCATATCGATTTCTAAAATAATCCTAATTCGATGTAATATAGAACGTAGTTTCATGAGATATATTCGAAGTTCGCAGCCATTGGCTCGATATTGTCTTCAGTTTACAGTATTTTACCGATGACAATACCGATTGCCCAGGCCTCACCACGAGGAGGTTGC
>NW_015373989.1:2583177-2625567 GCF_001272555.1 Dufourea novaeangliae | reverse complement strand
AAAGTGAGGAAGCAAGCACAGACCTGCACGGGATGGTACGACCTTGGTACACGGCGTACACGGCTAAGTCAATAAACTGTGTGACGCAACGTTACTAGTGCGTTGGACTGACGGAGAGAACCGATACGCGGCACTCTCTACCGTACTCTCTCGCTCGCACTCCTCCCCCCATAGACCACTGAAATTCCTCTGCACGCGTCAACACCGACGGAGAGCACCGATACCGCGGCTCACTCTACCGCTCTCGCTCGCACGCCGTGACGTCACCCGATTCCCGGAATCCCGCGGCTACGAGATGGCTCATTACGGTAAGACATTCTCGCAAAAAAGTGTTAAAGTTCCATTTATATCATTGTCCTGTAAAAATGTTCATACTTCCAGCAGCATTCATATACCAACCAAAGAATTTACAGAATAAGGAAAACCAATCTAAAGTAATTGTCAGTAGTTCCATACATCTTTATCTCGAATAATTTTCTAAAACATTCAAAGTACTAGACATTCTTACACCTTGAATCTCATATCGATTTCTAAAATAATCCTAGTTCGATGTAATATAGAACGTGGTTTTATGAGATAGATTCGAAGTTCGCAGCCATTAGCTCGGTATTGTCTTCAGTTTACAGTCCTTTACCGATGATAATACCGATTGCCCAGGCCTCACCACGAGGAGGTTGCTGCGAGTGGAGGCCCAAGGCAGATAGATGGAATCACAAGTTCTACATCTAAAAGTAAAAAGTAACATGAATAAAATGTCCATTAACGATGCATTTAGATAAATTGCCTTGTAGTTAAGTGAAAAAATATATACTTTTCCGTTTCATGTTTCATGACTGTCATATTTATCCCTTAACCTTAAACTGAAGCATCGGATATTTTTATTCCCGTCAAATCATATAGATACTCGGAATATGAATGGAAAATATAACACTTCATTTGTGCTAATAATACTCAGAATTCATGCTTTATCGGTAACGTCGGGTATTGACACTAAAATGGTAAGAGGATTACGTAGCCCTATGAACGTGGGATAGAAAAAAGCATTGGATGATAGGTCTATTCTACACCTAGTCAGTGATAGTAGTATATTACTAGGGAAATGAGAATTGTGCTTAAACTTATAAGATATATATAATAGATAATAGATTGCTTGGTCTTACGGCAAACATGGGCAACCAGGTGATCTCCTCTTGATCTCCTCCAATCTCCTCTTTGTTTATGGTAGGGATGAACGATAGTTATCTTCGTAAACTGCATTCTCCTGTTTGTTAATGCCGTTCATGTATTCAGTTTCTTTTTACCTTTTTACTTAAGAAAAAAAGATACTCGCGTTAGCTCTTCGATTAATAAAAAGAATAAAATGTTACATACAAAGGTAGGTATGTAAATAGAGGGTACATACCTTCGAAAAATCATTATGACACAAAGAAATAACATTTCTATTGAAGTTGGACCATACACTTTCTTCAGAAAATAAGGTCAAAAGTGAAAGTTTTGAAACGTCAATCATGTGCGATATACCTGTTGAATGCGTCACTAATGTTAATGTTGAGAGAAAACGAAGTCCACGGGTGTGTACAGTAGAAAAATGTCTACGAACAAAGTTGCCTGTACTTTCCTGAGAAACGGGAGTGTAGCCAGGTTGATTTTATGCAGTGATCACAGAGTATACTGTGAAACACACAGAAATCTGCATGCTTCCACGGAAAATCGATTCCGTTTACAGCAATTCAATAAGGTAGAAGCGAAACTTGCTGGAAATCAGAAGCCAGACTGGAACAGAGCTGTTTCAGAAGCAGAGAAAATTGTTGGATATCCCACATCGTTTCTAAGTTTGCGATGGCTTCTAAGCGATGAAATTGCAAATGTAGCACTCCACCTGAGGAAATTAGTAGGATCTAATCATCCTTTATTGAAAACAGCTAAGTGAGTATAAATGATTATAAATAGGCTGTGAATATTTATAGATTTATAGTAAATGTGAATGCAAAACATAATACAATAAAAGTTTCAATGAAGTTTAATAAACCTTTTATTGTATCTTTAATACAGCCTGGACTCTTAATAGAAATAATAGATTTCTGATTCATCCCTGTGTCTTGAAATAGTCTATAGTAATTTGAATTTCTGTAAAAGATTCGTTTTCTACTTATAAATTTATTATTATTTACATTTGTATGTATCAGTTACTATAGCAGTTGTATTTAATTAATATAGGAGTGTGATCTTTAATGGACGCAATCATATGCAAGCATGGGGTCTTATTGTACTATTGATCTCTAAAGCTGCTGGACATTTAAATGTAGATGACATGGAGGAAGATAAGGCTGCTGGTGTTCTACATAGGTACAACATTAAAATTTATAACAAAATACCAGGAAAAAGACACTGTGTTTACTGAATTGTTTTTTAGTCAGCGAGCACTGGCAGAAGTCACTGAAATGATACGTACTAGTCATCTTGTACATAAAGGATTGATAAATATAGGATCAGGTGCTCATTTAGAAACTTCAGAATTAAATGACATGAATGTTGGTAATAAGATTGCATTATTGAGCGGAGATTATTTACTAGCCAATTCTTGTGCTGAATTAGCAAATCTTCGTAACCAGGAAGTATGAGGAATGAATGCTGTATTTTATTATTTTTTACTACTTACGTTTTATATTATAAATGTAATGTTATTTAGATTGTAGAATTAATGTCAAGTGCAGTAAGAGACTTGGCTGAAGCAGAATTTATAGGACGTAGAGATAGTCAAAATAATCCTTTGCCTTCTGTACCATCCAAAGATTGTACAGATTATGCAGTGGAAGAATGGACTCTAAGAAATGTACTAAGTGCTGGTGCATTACTTGGAAAATCGTGCAAAGGTACATTGAAACTCGCTGGGCACAGCAATGAAATACAGGAACAGGGTTACAACTTTGGAAAACATTTAGCATTAGCTTGGCAAGCTTGTTTGGACTTGGGTCCATTTATTACAAAAGATCAAAGTGTAACATTCAATCTGTGTTCAGCACCAGTTATGTTTCATATAGAACATGACCCATCAATTTTGACTGAAATCGATAGAGGTTTAGACTCTGTAAACAATGTAGATTACACAAAGGTAGATACATTAAATCTTAATTTTTACACAGTATATTCTATGGTGTCTGTAATTGTAAATAATCAACATACAGGTTCGCGAGATTATTTTGATGGGACCAGGTGTTGAATTAACGAAGCAGTTGCAAAAAAGACATTCGCAAAGGGCAATGGAAGTTTTGAGTGTATTTGAAAAGAGTGACGCAAGGACAGCATTATACAATATTATAGCAGCCATGGGAGATTTTTGAATACTAACTTCAACACAAAAAAAGACGTAAAATTGCCCAAAGATCAGTTTAAGGACTCCGTCCTATGTTAAGTTTTCAGTTTCATCATGAATCATACGCAGATATGTAAAATATATACATAAACATATTATGAACAAACTGTTAATAATTTATATCTTCTTCTGTATAATTAAAATGAAGGATTTTGCAATCTTGCTCAAAGATTCTAATGAATTATTTATAAACTATATGATATTATGAAAGTACCAGAGTTGATAAGTTTTGTATTAAATGGTGTTTGAATAAATTTTTATTGATATATTAATTGTGTGATTCACTCATGAAAATAATGCCATATATATAATATATCTATAATTACGTTAGTATCGCAAAAGTACATTAGAATAAACAAATAAAAGTATTATAATAATGATATACAGTCAGTCGTATCGTGAAATGCATGACATACATGTCATACATATATATGTATCAATAGGTATACATATGCATACATACTATACTAAGTACCAAGCCTGGTAGGTGGTCCATATTTGTAAACATGTCACGAGCAGGCACAAAACTCGACTCCAAGAAAGTTGTAAGTACATTATACGTATACATTACAAATATGTGTAATTTAATTAGATGTTAGATCTGTAAATTATGTTGTGTTATTCGATAACTATTAGAAAATGTAATTCGAATGAGAGCAAGGTTATGTTAAATCGTAATATTTGTATAACGGCCTTATTTTATTGCAAATTGTTTAACTAAAATTATAATTTCAGAATTCGGAATTGTTCACATTAACTTATGGTGCACTAGTAGCTCAGTTATTAAAGGATTATGAAAATGTAGAGGATGTCAATAAACAGTTAGAAAGGATGGGCTATAATATGGGAATCCGTTTGATAGAAGATTTCTTAGCACGTACTGGATCAGGTCGATGTTACGATTTCAGAGATACAGCTGAAAAAATACAAACTGGATTCAAAATATTCTTAGGTATTACTCCAACAATTGCGAACTGGAGTGCCGCTGGAGATGAATTTTCTTTATGCTTCGAAGCAAATCCATTGACGGAATTTGTAGAATTACCAGATCACTGTTTAAATCTAAAGTATTGTAATATACTAATTGGAGTTCTAAGAGGAGCTTGTGAAATGGTACAAATGGAGATTGCTTGTTGGTTTGTACAAGATCAACTTAAGAATGATAATGTAAATGAATTGCGTGTTAAGTTCATTAAAAGACTGGAAGATGCCATTCCAGCAGGTGAAGATTAAATAACTTCATTGCATTCAAGGTATACATTATTGTGGTGAACCTAAACTACTTCATTAAGTAGCTTATCGTTATAATTAATAATTGTAATAGTTAAGCTGAGGAAGTGTATGCAAATTATAATTTTTATAGTCTAATCTATTGAAACCACAATTAAATACACATTTTTGTTACATAATCTACTAAGTCAGTGAACTTAGTAGTATAATGTAAAATTTATAAAAGGTCATTAATCTTTTTATTCTATTGTGTTTTGCATATTCATGTCTGGTTTCAATGCGTAAGATCTACAGTGTAGGAATAATATATGTGATACATAAATTGAAAGTAAATCAATTAAAAAAAAGTAAAATCAAACTGCTTACAAACTATTTTTTTGAAAGTGACATATCTTTTATTGCAACATAAAAATTAGTATAGAAATCGTAATAATTTAATTTTGTGACATGCATTTAATTTTAAAATATACAGACTACCTATATGAAATCATTATTTGTTACTTTTTTGTATCATTGTATACACCTATATATATTAACCTTTATGTAGGAATTTGTACAGAGTGTAAATTTTTAATTTGATTTCTGGTTTCACTCAATAAAACAAGATTATTTTCACGGAAAATTACACGTAGCAACGTTGCTTGTAATGGTTGCATGTAATTTATAATAAATTGTATTTAAAAAGTGCATTAAATTTTAGGTTATAATCTATATCACTCGTATTTATTCAGTATGTATTTAGTTCGAGACTGTCATTAATACTATAATTCTTTCTTATATGTGTAAACTTCTTATACATTGTATATATGTATATACGCATCCAATTAATGTATATTTTTTATATAGGTTATGCAATAATGCTATATAATTTTATAGGCAATGGAAGTGAAGTGCAAATATTGTAGGATGAATCTGTCCAACCAAGAACCAATACAGTTATTAACTTCTCACGGTGAAATAAAACAGAATCCTATGCATCTGGGATGTGGTACAAATGGCTTAGATTCTTGTTCATATGTATCAGCTGAAAACATGCCTGAATGGATAAAACAGATTATAATTCAAGTAAAGTGTCCATGAGTATTTACAAATATGCAATTATAAACGGTTCCATGATACAGATATGTTATACTATGAAAAAAATAAATGTTCTTTCAATGAAAATGATATATAAATTCTAAAACTTTTAAGTAATGTCCATATAATGCAATGTGCGTTTGTTACAGGAATCTTGGACAAAGGGTAGACTACATTGTCCCCAATGTAATAATCGTATAGGTTCGTTTAACTTTGTAAATGAATTGAAATGTGATTGCACTGAATTTATAACACCCCCTATTAGGATAACTAACAACAAAGTAGACATTTTACATAATCACGTGCCTACAGTACACAAGAATAATGAAATTTAAAGTTCTGAGTATACAACAACCAAATCATATAACTAAGTAATATAAAGAAACTAAGTGTCTTAATTCTGGTATCCCGATAGGTGTTATATCTATACAACATTAAATAGAAATAATAATTGGTTTTTGTTTATGAGCTCTCTATTTTATTTGGTATTTTATATTCCTCTATGTTCGTATATTTTTACTGCACAAAACGAATATGAAACTTATAAGAAAGACATTAGGTTCAAAACACCTATTCTGACAATAAATACATATAGTAAGCTAAAAATTGTCTTACGACTATAAGTATAGATCATTTCTTTTATATGATATTTAATATATATATATTTATAAATACTATTATAAAAGTTGATTGTATATATTTTATATACTCAACAATTGCTACCTTATGCTACAATACAATTGGAAATCTATATCATACACACAAAAGATTTTCTACTTAATCTATTTACAATTAATTGTTAATGCACAGCATTAAAACTGACTTAAATTAATTGTTATGAATTCATAACAAAGTGTAAAAATAAGTTAGACCAAATTGCGTTGTGTCTAATATAAACTTTAAAGTTCCTTCTCTTTCCTACTTACTTCAAGGTGATTTAGAATAAATTTATCATTTATTTATATTGAACTTAATATTTCAATTCTCTATTGTAGCATGCTGCAGCTGCATTCAAAAATACATAGGTACTATAATGTACGCAATATAACAATAATAAAACAGTTAATGCATAATATCAGTAAGTAACATTCATGACATAACAACGAAAATATATTAAATATAGACAACATTAACAGGTACTGTATTTTCTTGCATAAAATTTTTATTAACGGCAATAACAGTAGATTCATATAATTCAAAATAAAAATAATTACAAGTAATTTAATGTCATCATATATTTATTCTAGAAAACTATATCAACGTTTTCATGAAATTAACCATATATTTAAAAGACTGTTATTAACCTCCGAAATAAAAAAATTATTTTTTAAAATTACAAAAAATTAATTTCCTAAATATTTTAGGATACGATTTATATTAAAATAGTTTGTGCAATGTATATCAATTTTCTAATATATGAAACTCTGTTATGACGACTGTTAACATTGAGTTACAAAATCATTTATCAAAATGTTAACCGAGAACTGAATAGTAATATTAATTGCAATAACCTTTGAAATTTTAATCTTACTTATGAATATTCACATATGAATGTATTAACTTTATATAAAAAACTTGTATAAACATTTTAAGTACTTTAAAGAATCAAGTGGACGAATTTCAATGGTTTTATTACTACCAAGTTGAACAAGGGGTTTATCATTCAAGCTGTATTTATTTTTCTAAATTAGCATTCCACTTTCTCAGGAATAAAATAAATAATATAAAGAAATAATATTAAGAGCATTCTAGTAGGAAGACCAGAAAAAATGGACTCGTATGATAGAATATTAAGATTCGATTATAATTAATATATTAAATTATAGTTCCTATAAGTAAGTTTACAGGATAATTTTGGCAGAAAAAAATTCATTGGATTAGTAGCAATTGATTGTAGCATTTATAAAAAATGTAAGAATATGATGCTGCATATTTTTGTCTATAAAATCAATATTAAACAAAAAGCATTTGCTTTTATAAAAAATAATCTTTCATAGATAACGAAAAAAGACAATGCCAGAATTATTGCAAAATTGATTCGAGTTAAAGGCACATATGGTCCACTAAGAAATATTATTTAAAATATTTCAAAAATATGTTTGGACAATATGAATGCTAGTTGATCCACTGTTGATAGTACTGAGACTACAAGAATAGAAATGGTCAGCATTATTTTTTTTACAAAAACTTTCATTTTGAGGATAAAGTAACACAGACAATTTATAAGAAGAAACGAGTACAACTTACATTAATACTGGATCAACCAATTTTGTACATGAAATAATCTTCTATTATTTCCAATATGCTATTCAGTATCCAATATATTTTTTTTTTCCTTCAAGCTCTTTAATGACTGTCAATTTTGAACATATTACAGTCCAATAACATTCAATTGCTACAATTGGAATATTTCATCTTGTTGTTGTTGAAGTCTTTGCAATGATGTTTTCACTTTTCTACCCTGAGTCATTACTACAGCAGTTGGAAAGTTATGCATATCACTAGAAGACGATGGTCTTAATGGCTCTGAAGTAGATGACGATATTGTATGTGTATTTGAAGTCATAGGAAACGAGTTACGTAATTTAGTAGGCACTCTATGTCGCTGTACATAGATATCAGTATCCTCGGTGCAAAATCTAAAGTGCAATGTAGAAAGTACAATGGATTAACAAATTTGTTTGTTATATTTATTTATTTATTTTTATTGTTATGTCTTATCTATTCATTCATATAAATGTATTCTATATCCATTAATTATTGATAAACAACTTACTCACTATTCCCCTGAGTATGTTTCACTTTTCTCTTAGCATTGGCTATCGAAGAATCCATTTTAGCTAAAAAATCGTTCACTGAACTATCATCATCTATAGACGATGATATCGAAGATGGACTAGAAACCTGAAAAAATATATCTTATTTTTGCATAAGATAAATCAATATTTTGGTATTAATTTATTGAAAAGGATATTTACACTTTGAATAGCATTATGCTCATTTTCATTGGTATCATCAATAGATAATGACCATGGGTTTTCTGAATTAAGAGGAATAAGTAAATGCTCCCTTAAGAATAAACTATCAGAAGCCCATAATCTATTGACCCTTCTTATTTGTTCAGTCTACGAGAACAAAAGGAAAAGAAACATATATGAATCAATTATATTTTTTATCCTTATATGTATATAAAACAGCAATATATATAATAGAATAATGAATTCATACTGTAACTCCATATTTTAGAGCAATTCCTTGAAGAGTGTCAGTCGCTGATACAGCATGCTTTATCAAGTTTTCAGTTCGTGTAACATGTTTGGCTGTGCTGCCGTATTTCTTTAATATCTTCCCGGTGTCTCTTATGCACATTCGTTCGTCCATTTCTCTCGCGCCATTTCGTTCCATTCTTAATTCGTAAAATAGCGTGGGCGCCTAAGAAGGGCAACAAACATCACCCTTTGGTAATCATGAAATCGAGATTCAACTTAAACTTCATAACCATATAGCCTGATGAACATAATAAAGAAATCACCACATATCTCGTTCACGTCTAATTAATAAATATTATTGTTGCCGTCCTTTGCTTAAAGAAACGGTACGTACATTCTCAAAATACGAGGAATCCACAATATTAATCGAAAGTGAACTATAGTATCATCAATGAATTGTAACCACTTTCTAAAATACACGTATATTTAAAGTATTCAAGAAACATAGGCTATATTTTAATCTATATTTCTTGTAACGATTCTGTTTTATAATCTGATAAGTCTAGTCACGAGAGAGAATTTTTGTTACGATCTCACACTGCGAACGTCTGCACAGCTGATCAGCATCAATCAGCATGATCCTAGTTTATAGATGTTCTTTAACCTGAATGATAGTGCCAGTCTCGTTTTGATTGGACAGTCAAAGGGCGTTACACACAGAACACACTACGATAATATTTGAACAGAAATATATGTTTTAAAGGAATTTTGAGAATGTAATACGAATTAATTTAACACGATATAAAGATTTTTAATATTGTTTAAACCTTTTATAGTCAAAATATAATGCATGTGTTTTTATATATTTTCGTAACTGTACAAGGCAAATAATGAGTCGCTTTCTTTATTGCTCAATCCCATTACATAACGTAAGTCGTGTAAAAAAAACACGGTAGATACTGTTAAGAAAATACGACAAATGATACCTTTATACACGGACCTAATTATAAAGTAAATATTTACAGATTTGATACTATTTAGATTCTTTTTATACTTTTGTTCATTGCACATATACGTTAGAGGAAAAAAATAATAAAAATGGAATTAAATTTTAATAAAAACATGTTAATTATAGTACGTTACACAGTTCATCTATTTTTAAATACAATATATTACAGAGAAACACACAGTTATAATTTACTGTTATTAATATTATGTCTTACATTATATTTAACTTATGGTTATTATTATTGTTGTTGTTGCTGCTTTTCCAGTTGTTACTATATGCCGACCTCGATAAATATATGCGGTAGCATAAAAATTATATAATGGGAGACTAATTGATGTATTTTATTTTAGGACAAGTTTTATCCTCGCGTAGTACGTATTAATCTCCAGTAGCTGTGCAACAGTAACTGTAATATTGGTAATAAATAGTTAACATAGGGATAAATATTATGCTACTGCGGCAGTGTGCTTCCTGGATTCTGGGTAGGGGTATTTCCTTGGTCTAATTATCAGAACTATGTTAACTAGTATTCTACAAGACAGACCCCTTCCGCTATTCCAAATTATGTGGCTACTTAATAAAGATTTCATCAGTAAGCAGCATTTTGCATTCGAATTTTTTTTTACTGTTCCTTTCAGAAATTGTAACGGATAAGGGTTATGTGCAAATGTCAATATTTCTCATAAACATTATCATATCTAATATGCCTGATTTGATTCTTCTAAAGTGGTACTTCAAAAGGTAGAGCAATATAAGTTACAACAAAATTGGAAGTGTAACACGTACAGGTTAAACTATCTAGAAAGAATGAGTACAAAATCTTTTCCGTCTGATGCAATGTCGATAGTAGAAATGGTGTACCTTAATTTACATCTCACACATACACTTTCGCAAGAGCATCGGCTCCTGCACTTGCTATAAAAGGTCGCGATGGATGAAATGCTACGTCTAAAATACTTTCGTCAAACTTCTTACGATGTGCTGTTATCTCTTGAACACATGTCTTATTATCCATATTCCATAATCTTATACTGCAATCGTGACCTGAAAGCAAAACCGTTTTTAAATATTTAACAATGTATCGATAGTCATGGTTCGTTTTGTTACACTTTACACAATCACTCACTTCCTGAAAGTAGATATAAACCGTGAGGATCTACAGCAAGACTAGTAACTGCATCCAAATGAGCAACCATGGCGTGAGCAAGAGTAGCCGATCGATGATCATAAAATCGAATGTGTCGATCCTCGTGTGCAGCGACAACTAATGGTAATGTTGGATGAGCGACAACACGATTCACCCCCTTTGTTTCATTGGCTTCGAGGCGAGCTACACTCTCTCCAGTTTCTGTATCAAATACCACGCAAGCTCCCTCATAAGCTACGACTAATTTATGCGACTCATCTCTTATGAAATCTACTGAAGTTGGTATGCCGTCTGTAAGGAAATACGTGTGCATATAATTTTTGTAAAATATGATTCTTTTATGAAAACAATAATGGTCTTAATAAAAATCACTCACCTTGCTCAGAGACGTATGTATGAAGAAGTGGAGAGTTGCTATTTGGACTCCATAATTTTACAGTCCCATCAGAACTGATCGATAACAATTGCGATCGTGGTTGATACATACTTAAACCCCAAACTGAGTTTGTGTGTCCCTTTAAAGTTTGAGTAAGGACACTTGGTTCATAGGAATCATATGGATCTATGTTAGCTGATGGAAGTGTCCAACAATGAATCATACCGTCCAAACCACCGCTGAAACATTGATTACCAGTGCTACACATAGCTAAACATAGAACTGGACCAGTATGTGATCTGAATGTATATAACGGTTCCACGTCTAATGAAGCTGATCTGAAAGCGAAAGAATAAGATATAGAAATTTTCTGAATGTTATTAGAAAGTGAAATTATTATCGAACATTAAGTAATATACTTCTTTGCGGGTAAAGTCTTATGAAGGTTCCATAGCTTTAGAGTATGATCATCACTTGCAGTTATAAGAACAGCTTCTGTGGGATGGAAGACAAGAGCTCGAACAGCATCAAAATGAGATCGTAACGTATATTTTGCGTTCCATGTTTTTCTGAAGGTTTCCTTTGTAGTAGTTACCATCTAGATAAAGAAGTATCTGATATTAATACTTGATGACAAATGTAAGAAACTTCTGTCACACATATTTCTGTAGGGTAAACTGATAGGAACGTAAGCAATGCAACTCACATCGTATGATGTTTCTGCTTCATTATTAACACACAATAGTTCTAATTCACCCAATTCCAAGTTGGAATCTCCTTCTTTATTTGGACATCTTAAGTCTGGTTGTAAACCTTTATGAAATGCTTCTGTAAGTTTTATCATTTTTGTTTTATTAGTTTTGATAATACATGTATTCAATACTGACATAATGTCAATATTGATTTAAATCATTTGTATATATACCTAAATAAACAGGACCTGGTGGTGACTCTTCGATTTCTGTGAGAAGGTTTAATTCATTTAATACTTCTTCTGCTTCTGCATCAACATCATCTGTTAAGAGCATAGATGTCTGAAATTGAAAATAATAAGGAGTCTATTGGAAGTAGTTAGTACTTAGCAAAGATCAATACAATAAGTACATGTTCATTACTTTATTTGGCTTGGGTTCAATGTTCGTATCGAAAGTATCATCTTCTACATCTCCTTCTTCTTCTTCCATATCCATACCGGTATGAGCCAAGAATTCAAAATTCGCCATAACAGCTGCTTCAGTATCTAATATCATTGATTCCGTTATAGAAGATGGGTTCTGCTGGCATAAAAATATCTTACTGTTCGTGGAACTAGATTTACATAATCACTCGAAACAATTTCGTAGTTAAATTAAGAATATTTAACAAAATACAATGTACAATAAATTAACATACAAGAGCTTATTTACTCTTACCCTTTTCCCTGAAAGTCTGCGACTATTATTTTCAGTTGCTTGTTTATTTGATGGTTCATTACCATTTAATGCAGGAGTATTCATATCTTCAGAGTCTGTATTATTATTTAAACCAAGTAAAGATCTTACTCTGTTTGATCGTACATCTATTATTGTATCAGTGTAACCAATCTCTTGTAAATATCTGAAGTAAGGATTATAGGTGAATTGGTACCAACAGTGTACATACATAGTATTAATTATTATATAAACATAAACATTTCTAAATGATGTATTTTACTTACTGTCTTAAAATTTGACGACCTTGTCTCCAACTGATATTGCTGACAGAAGTGAATGGAGCTTCTCCATCACCATCTCCTCCAACTTCAGAGTTAGCACAAGTACTACTACCTTCTTCATAAACAGGAGGCTTCATATCTCCCTGAATTACCAAATCAGTTCCATATTTTAGCTTGTGATACCTTGCTCTGTAAAAATGATTAGAATACATGTACATTATACACATTTAAATAGAAAATATGTAATAAGATCAACATTTCTTTAAGAACTACTGTTCAAGAAACGTCTTACCGTTCTTGTTTAAGTGCATATTCTAACATTTTTATTCTTCTTACTAAATCATTTTTTAACTTCTCCTGTCCTTTTCTCTCACCTTGTAAAAAAGCTATCCTAGCCTGTGAATAAATAATTCTTCAATTATTGCTAATACGAATTTTAGATTAAAATATTCTATATATGTAAATACATAAAAATATATTCATATCTTTTTTTATATTCTATTGGAAAAAAATCATTTATTCTGAACCTAACATAATTTACAATACAATGCTTATACAAATATAATATATATTCAAGAATAATAATATGTACAGTATTAAATTTTATATAAGAGGACAATTATATAGTTTCATGTGGATTAAGTTTTTTCAAAAATTGATTCAAGCATATAACACACACAATTTACAGTTATATACTAAGATATAATAATTAATTTGATTGGAATAATACAATTTGGTATAATTATACAATGACAGTTAACATGCCAAATTTTAGTAGCTACAAGATTATAATAGAAGAGATGATTCCATGAAAGTGTTTTAATTTGGTATTTAATAAAAGCATGATTAGACATATTCATTAATTGTATTACAATATTTCATGGTTTAAAATTGATTGTTTTTACAATGTTTCCGTCACATGACAGGTGAAGTGACAATAAGAAGGAAATGGACAGAAGAGACAAAACGGACGACTATCGAAGGTTTCTAAAAGAGATCGAAATTATACCTGAAATTCTGCTCTGTCAACTTCCCATTGCGATCTTTCAAGTTCAAAGCGAGCCCATTCATGCTGAATAAAGTGTAGAATACCAGGCATAGAGTATTGTGGTCTTTGATCCTTGGCATCGCCATTGCTACCGTTGTCACTGCCCTGTTGTTTATTGTTTGTCAGTGAAACATTCGCACCGCTAGACACTTGTCCATTATGGTTTTGAGATGTAGAACTGGAGTTATCCTCCATCGTGGAACCACAAAACTGGCTCGGTACCTTCATTTCATGACACGGCAGCCATTACAACAACTTTTCTTTCCTCTGGAGCCCAAAGAGTGCTCTCCCGTCGGATAATGTATTTCGATCGAGTTCACTAAAAGAAGTAATTAATACGCATGCGGGCGTATTAGATTCCAATGAGACCGATAGTATTTTGTAGAAAACTTTATCCTTCGTTATCCGTTTACCAGAAAATTTTATGAACTCCGTTCAACGTTTTCGAAATAGCAGACAAGTATTATCCTCTTCTCGCATATCTCCAGAATCGTACTCGCTTCCACCATTCTCGCAGAGTGTATTCAGGTGTATTCTATCTGGGCCTTATACCGGCTTTCTATGAATTATGAATACATCTGGTTTTCTTCGAAATTATTACAAAATAAATGCCTATTAATAATTTACGATATGCTTTGTTGGCATTACATCACTGAAAAATATCAAAGTAAATTTTGTTATTTTCTCTAATACTGTAATTCTAACTTCATTACATCGCATTAAATAAAAAATTACATCTTAGACAATTAAACATTTTGAATAAATTACTTAATAAAATTTTAGGTATTAATAGTGAGAGAATAATATATTCTTATTTATTGGACAACATATTAAGCAGAGATGGGTAGAAATTATCATACATGACTTTGATTTGTTGATTCTTATAAAGCCGCCGAATTATATTTTCTTCTCCATAAGAATTAACCAATCAAAGTCATCTATGATAATTTCTATCCATTCTCTGATATTAAGGTAGATATTTTTGTAAAGCTGCTTTTCAAATTGGAGAATTCGTAGCAATAAAAACCCAACTATATAGATAAATATTTAAATAATACATATAAATGCTTTAATTTTTATTCGTGTGAAAAAATGTACTTTTATGTATTTTTATTCAGAAATGGAATTATTTTACTAACAACCGATTAAAACTTTAATTCTGTTTTGTAATGTTTCGTGTTGTGATTGAATTATAAGACAACAAATATATTCAGAAAGAACAGAGTATTGTAAGTGTCGCCACCTACGAGCACTCCTTACACAGAAATCACAGAATACACCCGTATGGCAAAACCAGGCAAAACACTGTCATGGTAACCATCATTACTAAAAAGACACAATTTATTTGAGATATATATATACGTTCTTGTATCTCCTGATGAATTTAAAAATGTATGCATCAATGGGAATTAGTTATCATATAAAATATACCTTACTTATATGACCCATTATATGTAGATATACATCCAAAAGTTTTGCTTTGCTTCATCTATTTCTATTTATAGCATATTACACATTTAATGCTGTCTTTTATTACTTTTAATGGAGTTTTTTGTAACTATATTAATTTAATTCCTCATTATAAAGAACATATGTTCAGAAATATTTGTATGCATATTCAATACCTTTCTTTATGTGTATTTAACTTGTGTATATGCCTATAATGCACCACACAAGGTAGTACAGTGTATTCTTTTACTCACATAGCACTTTTACACTCTATACTTTTGTTTAAATATAATGATGTGTGATGGGAAATAAAATTTGCTATAAAAAGTATTTCAGACTTACAGTTATTAAATCAGAAAAAGCATGTATCTTATAGCTCTACACAAATAATACATTAGTTAACCTAAGTTTATTTGTTTTGACTTCTGATTATTTTAACTAATTTAACTTATAGTGTAGATTTTGTAATAGATGCTGTTTGAAAATATAAAACAAAAAACTCAAAATTATCTAATTTTAGTTCTAAAAGTATAAACAAAAAAATTATATAAAAGTATTACTTGAATATCATGCAAATATATCATTCTGACACTATATTTCAATAGTTTAATATATTTTCTCTTAACCTACATTCTATTGATAAGTAGCAAATAGTGCCGTGAAATTATAAAGACAACGTCGTATAATCATTATTAACACAACCAAATAATAGAAGCAACCTTCTATTGATTAAAAATATCTCTTAGTATCCAAAAAACATATCGATAGTATTTGATCCTATAGAGTTTGCAGCTTGCAAATACTTTGATCGGAAAAGTGTATTTTCGTTCCTAAACAGAAGTATTTTGCATACTACAGCTAATATTACAAGTTCTGAAGGTATTTGGCATTACAGCGCATGCGCTTCTCAAATTTCTGAAGTGCGAACCACACTATGTATGTAGGTCGATAATTTTAATTATGTTTTCTAAAATAAAATTTGTAGTTAATAGCTTATTGTACGATGCATGTCACCGGTCGAAAATGAATTCAAAAATGCAACCGATTCGATTCCAAATTTGACCTTTTTCGAATGTCTCGTGTATGCTAACGGTCATGAATAAAAGTGGCAACGTTGCTCTTCGCTTGTTTAGGTTGCGGTGTTGCAGATACTCGATGAACGGGTATCACAGTGTATCTTCGTTTCTGGCATTTATCGCAAATATAACGTATTTTTGTAAGACAAAGAACATGTGCATCATTGATTGAAGACCATCTACATTGTAACAGTACGTAAGTTTGTTAATTGTGTACATACTTGCATGTCTTAACTTCAGCAGTGGGTTACTTTGTTTTCTTGCTCTGAATTACTATGAAGCTGAAATAATTACATATATTTTCTTAGAAGTACGAGGAAATTCGTTGTCAAAAGATTTTATGTAGAACATTTAAAAAATTAGGTTAATAATTCGATGTCTTAATCGTCTTGAACCGAAAGTAATAATACTATTATTTGATACATGGCGTTTCGATTAATTAAGGAGTAACGGAAAAAATAAAACTATTTAGTTAGCATGCTTTATATCATTTGAATACTTTGGGCCCAAAGTCCCAAACGTAAAGATCAAGCCATCGCAGATATACTATATGTATACGAAAAGCTGCCATTTTATACAACTTGCGTGCGCCATTTTGTTGTTCTCCGATACAAAATGAAAGCGAAGTTAATACATTGCACTTTACACACATCATCCGAAGTGCGAGATGAAATCAAGATTAATATTAAAATGAAGTATAAACATAACTTACTGTTTTGAAAAAATTAATTTTAATTATAATTTGACTCAAGTTACCCAATAGTTTGATTCAATTGATTGATAATCTGACTAAATATTTCGGCCAATGACCCATACAATCAATGTGTTTACTTTTAACAAAAAAAGGGTATATATATTGGACGTTCCGAAACCTATATCATATTTATCAAGATTTAATGGAAAAATATGAATTAAAATTTGTATTAATAGTCCATAGTTATTATTTTCAAGTTGAAAAAAATACCTTATTTTTATCGATAAAATATTTTTCTAAGCCACTTTTATAATGCTTATCTCACAACTGAAACAAAATTTTAATAATTTTCGAGTACTACACGCAGTACTCTTGCGCATACATGGAATTCACCGCGCATGCGTAAAACACTAACGGGAGAAGGTTCTGATATTGTAATAAATATACGTATACTTCTTGTAGTAAATTGTTTATTGTTGTTGACTTTGGTATTTTTCCTAGTTTACGGATTTCGTATAACATAATAAAAAAAAAATGTTTGAGGTCTTGTATGTTCTTTTTGGGAAACAATACCTACACTATATATCCCGTTATGAAGTATATTATTATTACTAATTATACGTAAATGTGTAACTTCATGAATGTGAAGCATACAACGTATCTAATTTGTATTGTTATGCAGAAATAAATAATATTTTTCTGTAGAAATAAATAAAGAATTTATGAAATGGGTTATAAGTTGTGAAAATACATGAAACAATCAATTTCCTAAATCACTGATAGATTCATAAAATTGATATGATTAGTTGTAAAAGTATATTAATTTTCCCAACTAGTCTACATAGGCATTGTATTACGAGTGTGACGTATGTTAACCTCGCCGACGAGCACAAAACGAAAAGGGGTGGGGCTACTTGTCAATCTTTCAATATGAGTACTTAGAACTTACTGAACAGTACCTAAGAAAACGTATTTTTGTACCTTATGTATAGTTTACTAAAAAACATGTACTAGTATTTAATAATTTAATTACTTATTAGTTAGAAATTATCGATACTACTTTTCCTAGCTTAGTAGGTATCGCCTAAAAAAATTTTGGTCGAAAAAAAAATTTGATATCACTATTGAAAATTTGTATCAATTTTGTACATTTGATATTCTTTTTTGATTAAACAGTATAGACTGATAGTGTAATTGTGATAGCAAAAGGCTAAAAATATTTCTCTGAAATTAAAGTTAATATTGGTTGGTAGTATAAAGTATTAAGTAGCGTAGGTAGAGGAGTGGGGGAAGTCGTAAGCATGACCTTATTCTAATTTCAAGTATCGAATCAGCCTTGAAGTGAAAGAGAAGATTTTCATTTAAAACTCCATTGTATATGGAGGTATTTCTGGTATGAGAATATTATATATTAGGTTTTATTTGCTTTAATTTATTTGGAATTAGTTTAGTTGGGGGCGAATCGTGACGCCATATTGGACGACTTCGTGTGGAATCGTTGAACTTCGTGAGGACGCATGTCGGGGCCTATGTTCGACGGTACTCGTTCAATAGACAAGTCTATCAAGAATCCCGCCTTTCTGAACATAAACTCTCACAGTTTGAATTGTATTCATTTTACAGTATTTTAACGTGATTACTTATCGAAAATATTTGTGTTGTGCATATTTTTACTTGATCTTACATTAAATAATATTTTCAACCTGATCAAACCTTTGGACTGTTGATATGTCGGTGACACGAACGTACGAATTGTTCATTTACTGTATTATACATTTACTTAGTGTGATGTAAATGAAAAACCGACGCTCATTTAAAAAAATTATTTATAAAATATTACGAATATCCACTGTTTTGGACAACATACTGCACATGTTACTCAATACAGTAACAATCGTTAGGTTTACAGCTTCGATCCGCCATTTTTGTTAGTTGAGTACTTATGGGCCAGGGACAACACAGGTTGGCGCGTCATCGGGGGGCCCAAATTACATTCTCTTCATTTTTACTAAAAGAAACTTAATTCTGTAACATGTAAATCGTAACCAGAATCATGCTTAATACTGTTTAACAATTTCGTTACGTGAGTTGTATGGTTAACAAAGTTACGACACCAAGTGGAATACATCGATTTGTTGTAACTGTAGCTGTCATTTTTAGCGGCTTTATTTTTGCAATGAAGAACTCTGTTCTAAATGTGTTGAGCTCTCTACTCTGTGATTGATTATTTGAAATTACACAATCTATCAGATTACGAGATTGTAATTCGTACTTATAACACTTAACAATTAATTTAAAAATGTTTTATTTTTAAGTTTGTATCAAATAATGTTACAGAATATTATTTGTAATCTTACGACTATGTAAAATTAATCAATTAAACAATTAAACAAATATATTTGTGGTTGCCATATTTACTAAATCTGTAACTATTTATTTTAATTTTTACAAAATTAATAGTTTATACGTTAAAGTATAATTGTCTCAAACACAGTGATCACTTACAGATCAAAGAATATTAAATGTTGCCGATAAATGGATGAGCTGTGACATTGTATTGCATATCTTACCTTTCCTACAATGGAGGCTTTAAGAACTGATAATGTACATACTGCTGACTCTATACATTCACTGTCCTGTATGGATACGCACCATATTGACGAATTATCAAAAGAAAAAGAAGATGAGCTATTGTATGGAGGTGATGATGGTGATGAAGAAGATGCACTTTCAGATGATAGTATGCGTTTAAGATTATCCGATGACGATGAGGTTGAACCAGATGATATTCTAACACATGTCTTGGATGATAAAGAAGATAAGCCACAGCATGAAGAAATTGGTAAGCTTTGCAGCCTATAAATTTATATAGAACATATAAGCACCACTGTATAAAATTGTAACTTTGAGTAATTTATAGTCTAAGAATATTCTGAGCTTGTTCATTATATAAGAAAAGCATTCATCTTTGAAAACTTGGATTACAGAAGTAATATGTGGAAAAAGTGAAGATGTGCAAGCTTCTCCTGTTCCTGTAAAAAATGAAACAAAGAGTGACACACCTTCTTCGAGGGAAAAAAAGGAAGAGGAACATTGTTCAGGTAATGTTTCTGTGGGTGACAAAGTAGTAGCACATCATGCAAAGGATACCAACAGAAATATAAATGGATTTATGAGGCCACAAATGATTAATTGTATGCCTCGTTATCCATGGCCAAATCATGAGTTTCAATGGAGGTTTGCAAGTACCCCTCGTGCTCACTTTCCCTATGTCAATCATTTTCCTTATGTCAGGCATCGGTATTTGGCACCTAGAGGACAATTTAGAAATCCATACGATTGTACTACTAGATTTCGCAATGCGTTTGTTCCCTTTGAAAGAGGAAGAGGCAATGGAATGTTCAATTCATATAACAAATTAATGTATCATAGACCAAAAAACAGAACTTTCAAACCTTCTCCTATGAAGAGGTCTAATACTAAAAGTGATGTTGACCAAAATGTTATGTCTCCTCCAGATGCAAACATATCTTCAAGAACTGAAGCTGACACCAGCATCAAGGATGAAAGCTGTTCTAATATAAAAATTGAAACAAGTAATGAATTAGTTAGCGAATCTCCAATCAATAGTGAACAGACTAATGATGATTTAAGCAAATTACCAAATGAAGTCACGGAAAATAACAAAATTGAAGAGTCAAAGAATGAAATCGATACTAATACTATTTGTGTTGGTGAGTTTCTGGAATTGGAGCATGAAACAAACATTGTGCAAGAGAATTTGGAAACGCCATCACTGTCTAATGTTGTTGAATCTAAAGATAATTTGTCCATTGAAACTGAAACTTGTAATGAGTCCTCTAATGAAGAACTTACAAATTCCTTAACGAATTCCCAGGATGAAAAGAAGGTTACCTTTGAAGAAAAAGAGAATACTAATACAGGTAATGACAATTTTGATTGCAACAGTTTACAAAGTTCTAACACTTTTAATATATTGGCAAAATTATTGACCGAAGGTCCAAATTATTTATCTGACGATGAAGATATAGAATTTATTGAAGTGGATAGTCACAGTAAACAGGATGACCCAATTAAAACTACAACTACTGCCGATCTGAATGAAAGCCAAAGTGTTGAACAGAACAAATCAGATGAAAATGAACTTAATGCAAATCAACAGTGTATAGAAGTAAATCAAAGAACAGATTCAACTGAAAATAATTTAGTCGAGGAACGTACAATAAATAACGGATTACCAGTAAATGGAACAGTAATAGATGTTGATACAGAAACGATTTCAAGAAATAACGACGATGAATCTGTACAAGATGCACAGTCAAATAAAGATACTGAAAATCATGCCATCAAGACAAATGATATACTAAATGAGTTAAGTAATACAGAAGATAATAAGGAAACTGAAGTAATAGAAATTAACATGGTATTTGAACCACTTGCTAATGGTGCAAAATGTGATAAAGACCAATTAAATGATAGTGATAATAGTACAAATTCTTCTTCACAACTGAAGTTACTTCTTACTGAAGATCGTTTAAGTAATTCTAAACTTGATATTCAAAAACAAAATAGTGGTACTGTCGACAAAAACGTTAAATCTATAGATAAAGAAAGTCCTGTGGAAAATTCTGAAAATAAGACACCAGCTCCAATTCAAAACATGGTGTCTACATTAAATGAAAATAGCCTATCTAGCGTCAAATCGCAAGATGAATCATTAGGTCGTATTACTAGTATAATAGATTCCGATAATAGTGAAAAAAAAACTGTCGAAGTCCCAGTAGTTACTCAAAGAAGGAGAAGACGAACAAAAAAAATGATGATAGCAGCACAAGAAGCTGCTTTTGAAGAAGATAAGCAAGGTAGGAAATGTCTTACATTGTTAGAGTACTTATAGACTGACTATAGCACTAGCTTTCACAGTAGTTATAAGAAGCAATATTAGTTAAATTTATTTATTTATTAATTACTCTATTTTCCCTATTATTTACTTATACGTGGGTCATTTAGAAAGTTCTCAGTATGAAGTATAGATGACATCAGTAGTTCTGAAATTTTTAGTTCATCAAAGATTTTCATTCGTTATACCGTCGGCGTAAAAAGTATTCGTACATCTCTCATTTCTTGTACTTATTTGAGATGTAAACACAACACAACCTTCCAAATAGAACGAATAACAACAATGCTTGCCAGTTCGCACAGAACACTTGTAGAGACAAGACAAAAATTTCAACTGTTTCTCAAGAATGCAAATCGCTTAGTAAAATTGCTCGCATAGTGGATAGACCAAGGTCTACCGTTCAAAGTATTATTGACAGAATTGGATCACGAAAAACAGTTCAAAATAAAATAAGGTCTGGATGTTCGCGAAAGATAAACGAGTACGATCGACGAATGATTGTTCGTAAAGTTAAATAAAATCCGCGTATAAGTCCCAAACAAATTGCTGCAGAGCTTAGAAACAATAATGGTATACATGTTTCTGCTGGTACTGTGCGTAATTACTTGCGAAGTAGTGAATATCACGGTAGAGTTGCACGCAAAAAGTATTTTGTAAGTGAAGTTATTCGTAAAGAAGCGATTAGAATTCGCCAAACAACACGTTAACACTCCAATACAATATTGGAATAAGATCATTTTCACTGACGAAAGCAAATTCGAATGCAATTTTCTCAAGAGTATTTAGAACAACAAATTATATTGAAAAATAGAAATATAAAAACTCTATATTATCTTTCCCCTCCAGTCCAAGAACTTTTCAAATGACCCACATATATTTCTTTTTAATTTTATTACTAAAAATAGTAGTAATCTCTTTCTGCAAATAAACAGTACTGCATTTGATTGTAATATTATAAAGGTTTTTGGTATTCATTTTTTTTGTTCACACTCCTTCGAGGAAAAAGTAAATTTTATTTATGAACGCAATGTTTATTTAAAGGTGGAGGTTCAATAATGTTAAAAAAAATATTTCAGTTTGTTTGTAAAGTAAATTGCATATAAAAAGTTATGTGAATAACTAATGAGCTTTATATGTGCATGAAAGTAGTCTCCTAAAATGTTATCTTGTTCTATGTACCATTATTTTAGTTGTACATACATTGTATAACAATAGTAAAATATTCTCATACTTTTAATATATTTATTGTAAAGTAGCTTGCATTTAATCATTGTCTTTCTTCATTTTAATTATATTATCTCTTTTAATTGTACACTTGTTGCTATAACGTTTTGTTACAGTCAAAGAAAGTGGAAGACAAAAGAGAAAAACGGCTAAAAATGCAGAAGAAATCATACGAAAGAAATTCCTTAATCATGACAGTGATTTAGAGTCGAGCGACAGTTCAGAAAAGTTTGTGATTGTGAATCATAAAATAAATCAAGATGCTAGACCATTGTCTCCGCCTTCTTTAAAACGCAACTGTTCTGACATAGATAATGTAGCAATGAACGGTAGCGTTAAGAAAATTAAAGTAACTTCTGACACGCCATCTGACGAATTAGCATCGACAGAAAACAATTCTGAGAACATTAAAAATTTGGGCTACGTTCACAAATTTTTCCAAAGAGATCTAAAGGAAAAATTGCCAAAACTGAAACAAGAAGTATGTTAGAAATACTTGAGATACAAAAATACCGATTGGTATTAATAATATGTATTATTCTATGTATTTAACATTAATAAATTCTTTAAAGGAACTAGAAGAACTCTTAATACAGAAGATTGTTGAAACAATCACAATGCGTGGTGAAATCGGGAAATTGAGGGAACAAGCACGCATATCGGAAAGAAATCAAGAAGTCACACGCGCAAAGTGTCAGCAATTAGCGAAGCAGATCAAGGATTTTGAAATGGTTTTAAATCGTAATGCTGCAGATCGACGTGCTAATAATGACAAACCTATGCCACCAATTAAAATCAATAGATCTGTGGGACTACAAGTTAATTTCATAACGGTACATATATAAATAAAGTTTTTAAATGATGATCGTTGAATAGATATGGTTACTATTATTTTTGTCTAGGATCATGGAATTCAAAATCTGCGACAATTGCAACAGAATTCGAATATGAAATCCTTAAATGTTTCAAGTAGTAATAATACATTAAATACACCGAATACAGAAATCAATAATGTAGCAAGTCCAAGAAGAGGAGTCAAAGTAAGATCTCCAAGACGAGTTGAACCGATAGTCGGTCAGACTGCTGTCATCTCACAAAATCATTCTCAGTCTCCAAACATCATACCTACCATAACTCCTGCAGCTTTAGTTGTAGCTAAGCCCATGGAAGGACAGCATACTGTACAATTACCTAATCAGTCTAATGTTCAACAAATGATACCTAATGTGAGTATTTTATCCATTGGTGGGAGCGTCTCAGCACTGAGTACCACAGACAAATTTTCTGTTGGGGATATACAAAAACTTACTAAATAAACCAAATGCTGCCTTTGTCGATTTTTAATTGTATACACGAGTCCTGAAACGACACAATTGGCGTAGTTCCAATTCAACGGTAACAAATTCAAAATTAGGATTGCTCAGTCCTTAGTCGTTTTGTGGTATTGAATTGCCGCAGCGCGTTCGCCAGAGAGTTAACATTTGTTAATTTTATCTATGGATGTAACTTCATTTATATATTGGTAATCATTACAGCCACCACAGCCACCGCAGCCACCGCAGCCATCACAGCAAACACAGCAAACACAGCAAACACAGCAAACTATAGTTCTAAACGGAAAGTTCCCAAATCAAGTAAACCGTCAAAATACCGCAATTAATATTGCAAAACCAAGAACGAACGATCTCATAGACCTTACAGATGAAGAAGAGAAAACTAAAGGTAAAGAAAAATCTATACTCAATTATTTCTGATAACAAGGAAGCACCATTATTACGTAGGCATTTATAGATTAATAGGGGTATCCTTACTTAATTATGGTTATAATTTACAATTACATTTTTTAATTTGTAGGTGCTGCCAGCGTACCGGTAGTAACAACTACGATAACTGATCAACAGATAAATTTAACACAAAAAACACAACCTTGCTTCCAAAGGGTAATTCAAACTATCCCCGGGAATGTAGCAATAACGAATCCACCTCAAAGTATAAGAGTTGTACAACCAGCTAGCCAACCGACACCTACTGCCTTAGTAGTACGTAAAAGAATTATACATGTTTATTAGTAATTGATATAGTAAACATTTGTATATAATTATGTTTTAGAATAATATGAATGCTCCTCGGTTAGCATATGTAATGCAAAGCGGCGTAGGCCCAGCAAGACAGTTATTAATAGCACCGAATCCCGCCACGGTAAAGTGGAATTTAATATTTTTTACAACAATTCAAATGTAATTGTTATATAGTTCCATAATAAAATCTCCTAATTTTAGATACGACCAGTAACTTCGTGTAATAGAACATCATTTTCAACTCTGACGTATAAAACTGGTATGCAAATATGATAAATGCCTTATATGTTACTGTCAGAAATAATTAATTCAATTGAATCTTCTTTACAGGAGTATCGACAGTAGCAAATGGAACAGTTAGAGTTCTAACAACATCAGCTCCTTCAAATGTACAGTTGAATAAGGTATTGTAGTTTTTCAAATAAACATTTGCTTTTATTTTATTTATTGTAAGTAAATTTTTCCTATTTATTCTTGTTCGTTTCAGCATCCTGCTCCTTTACCAGACATAAGAAGCTATGGTGTCAACCCTGCATTAAAACTTCCACCACCAGCTCCTTCGTTGAAAATTTCAAAGGTTGCAAATGGTATGTAACATAAATAATTATGATTAATAAATAAGTTTTAGAAGCGCAAAAATATTCGTTATAATTGTGTAGGTATAGTACTATCCTGGAATATGAATTTATCTGATAAGTATGCAGATATTGCTAGTTATCAATTATATGCATACCAAGAAGTTGCTGGTGTACCTCCTAATACAGCGTTATGGAAAAAAGTAGGAGACGTGCGAGCTTTACCGCTACCTATGGCGTGCACCCTTACGCAAGTAATTCGAATAATTTAACATAACGATTACAGTAATGTATATTGACAAGTTTTTATATTAATTGTTTTATTTTGGCAGTTTTCCGAAGGTAATAATTATTACTTCGCAGTTCGAGCAGTTGACACACATTCCCGAAAAGGACAATATAGTATACCTGGAAATATTTCTTTATAAAATATACAACCAACATTAAGTTATTGTTTTTAATCTTACTTTTAACGCACAGTTGTAATGTATCAAGTCAAGACTCATATACCAACAAATTCCTCGCAGATTTCTAAATTGTCATTTAATTTATCATGTCTATTACATGTAAGATACATTTAATAAGAAAATTTACTGGAGTATTTGTAATCAGGAAGTATGCTGTATAGAGTACACATACAAATGAATTTGTTGTATAGTAGTAAGTATTTGTTTAATTATAAGGAATTATTGTTCTACAATTGCTGGTAATTACGATTGCGACTGTAGCTAAATACGATTTTCCCTGTTCTTTTTTATACGCTTTTTAATTTATAAAATCAAAAAATACAAAGATATTCATTCTGACAATGTATAGTTTACCATTCTGTCTTTGCTCATAAAACTGCAATATACGAGTTTTTCTAAAATTTTCGTGCCATGCTTCATGAAGTATTATTCACGTGTCATTCACTAGTAATATACAATATTTAAATATAACAATAAAGGTTTCAAAGCATGTATATTCAAGATGGTATATATACAAAAAGAAAATTAGTGACAGTAACATGGTGACAAAAATGCCTGTACAAAAATACGCAGGATGCTCTAGTCAACAAAAATTTCTTTAGCAATTATTTTGATATTCATAATTCGTAAAGACTGCTACAATTAAAGTACGCAATTGCTTAAAAGTCTGATGCAAATATCATTATTCACTGAAGGTGTTCATAAATGTTGCTTCCTTACGTTACATATTAACTGATGCCTGTTTTTATCTTTCCATTGAATTTATTACCACTATTATTTTACGAACAAAGTCTTACCGATACATAATTTGCTCAACTTTTTATACAATTGTAATAAAATTTAAGTGTTAAACAATAATATATACTGTGTAGATTTCAATTACGTAAATGGAAAGGCAGTGAATTAGTATTTGTAAATATTAAACGTTATATATTCTGATTTTGTAATTAGAATATATACATGAACTGTAGCATAATTGTCTAATATTTTAAGTTTCACTCATTTTGTGTGATAAAAATGTATAATAAAATGATTGTTCATTTTTTAGACAACTTTTTTATGAAATACAATTCCTACGTTTTAGGTATTTAGAAATGTTTGCTTAAAAAAATAACGAAAGTATGCAATTGTCACAAAATTATACGCAATTAAATACAGGTCAAAGCACCTTGTGTACAACTTGTGAGTAGATGTGTTTAAAAGTATTAAGCTTTACTTACACTAAATTAAAAGGAATTTATTACTAGAATGTAAATGTTCATTCATTTATTGCAAACATGAATGGCATAATAGAATAAAGAATTTAAGTAAGATTAATAGAGTATGTAGTTCATATTGAACCTAACAACATCCATAAGGAAATGAATTTGTGTCTAATTTCTACTTCGAAAGTTGATCAATGAAAACTCGAATTTATTCTAGCTATTAAATTAAATTTCCCGCTCTTTTGTGCACAATTTTCCTGCAGTAACGGAATGAGCTTGTGAATGTGATACATTGTATACTGTTGTATACCTAAATATATGCATACAGAGTTTCTATCTTGATTTCGTCGTAATTAATTTCAAATTGCAATGTGTAAAGCGAGCATGAAACATGAACTGGTGAGAAACTTTCAATTGTTCTCCGATTCTAGTATCTAAAAGTAATACCTATAAATTTTGTTTATCGTTTGCATAAACATTCCGCAGTCCGAAGACTCATCCGAAAACATAGTTGTTAAAATGTCTGTTGTATTGGTAAATTTATGGAGCATCGTAAAGGCATTAAATGATTAAAAAGAGAACCAAATATTATAAAGAAATAATAAAACCTTGTCGTGTTGTCTTTAAACCTGTTACCTACACGCGCAGTTGTAATACAAATTATACAAACGAGAAAATAACCAACGAATACAGTGTTTTAACAAATTATTACTTACTGTTCTCGTTATCAACAAGGGCGCGGGATTTTATCAGAACTGATGTTTTAAAAATTTACTAGCGTACGAAATTCTAATTCGAGAGAATTCCTTATTTCGTATCGGTATCGTGAAATATTTTAACACCTCTCTACCTGGATTCTTCATACGCGTTAAGTGAGTCACAGGGATACGATATTATGTCAAACATAAAACAAATACGATTTCAGTAAAGATATCACGGTGCAGACGTAGAGTGATAATCTTTTTTTCGATACTCGTTAAAAAAGTGTGATCAAGTGGGGGCGGAAGTAGTTAGTCGGTAATTTGTGTACACTGTTCGCTGCACTTTGTAACACGAAACATGAAAAGTTTGTGAAATTAGAAAAAAAGGCACAAGATCCAAGTGTATTCGAACGGAATAATGCTCGAATTGTCAGATACGTATTCTTTTGGGTACTGAATACATGTGAAATATTACGTAGCAATTTTCTGACTTGCGAGAGATATCTCGGATTGACAAGCATAACATAAATATTCTTCATAGACAGCGATATTTTTCAGTCATTTAACTAGGGATTAACAATCCATTATGAGGAGTGAATTTATACATTGTTGATTACTATTTCAATTTTTCGATTAACTGTCGAAAAAAATATGATTTTTTCGAAATTAAGTAAAAAACTTCTCGTGTCAACAGATTTGTATTAAGATGCAAATGTTTTGTGAACGTGGTTTCGTAACTATTTAATAGAAATCGATATCGTTTCTAATCACCTTGAAATTATAAAAGGGACATCATGAGAATGATGAAAAAGAGAATGAAGTATAACAAATATTGTGAAGTTATGGCAGAATGAACAAATCAAAATATACAGTGGAAAAATATTTTATGGGTGTGACATTTACAGTTTTGATCATTTGCCTATATGTCATTTGTTACATGGCAAGCGCTGCTGTGAACTGTCTAGAAACAGTCAGTAAGCACAGCTCTTGCCTGCAACTGCTAGTGAAATTTTGATCAATAATTAGGGGATGCCCAGCCTACATTCGCTCGTCGTACGACGAGCTCCACTGATGGATATGGGTACTGCCACCAGCTCTGTGACATCTGTAAACCCTCCTACCAAAATTGCTTCCAATCAGAAAAAAGTCGAGAAATCTAATAAACTTACTGGAGTCAGATTACCTTTACTACGTAAAGAAGCAAGTGTTGTAAATCTTTCTCTAACAGAAAGGACAGCATTAGGGAAAGGAGTCGATGCACCATTACTTAGGCCTGAAAGTAGTGCAAGTTTGGAAGCTCGTGGTAGTAGCTGGTTAAGCTTAGGTCCAGGAGTACTAAGAAAATGTGAAACTGCAGTAGGTTTAAGCACTTCTGCTTTGGAGGGCAGACCTATAAATCGCAGTAGAGTTTGTTCTCGCTGCTCTAGCCTATTATCATTGGCATCCAGTTCACGTTACAGTTTGGCTGCAGGCAATTTTGTACCTGCAGGTTCTCAGCAAGCGCTTGGACGCATCTTTTGTAAATTATGTCTTGTTGATACTTCTCTTTCCAAAGCATTTAAACTAGAAGGCTGTGGTTGTTCCTATTGTAAAGATGTAAGTGTAATCTTTCTGTAACTATAAATGCTGCCCTTGATACATTTTCTGGATAAGAATATATCACATATGTATAATGTAATATTTTAGTGTATGAAAGCATATGTTGAGTTTGAAATCGAAGAAGGTGCATATGAAATTAGTTGTCCTGATGCACAATGTGAGCATGGGGTAATACTTTCTATAAAGGAAATATCAAGTCTTGTTAGTTCTGAACTTATGGAAAAACATCATAAGTTTCGATTAAATAGAGGTGTGTGATGTTTAATATGTTGGCATTTAGTTATTGATGTTCAAATTGTGTTAACATTGATTTAACCATTTTTATGTGTTGTACAGATGTGTCTATGGATAAAGCACGTGCCTGGTGTCCACGTGCAGGTTGTGAAACAATATGTTCAATAAATGCTACTGGATCAAATGGAACTTCTATTGGGCCAGTACATTGTCCTAATTGCTCTACAGACTTCTGTTCAATATGCAGAGAGTCTTGGCATAGTGGTCCTTGTTCTGATCTTTCATTGGGTATACCATTTGATGGTGATCATATCAAGTGCTGTCCCATGTGTTCTGTACCTATTGAAAAAGATGAAGGATGTGCTCAAATGATGTGTAAAAGATGTAAACATGTTTTTTGCTGGTATTGTTTAGCTTCTTTAGATGTAAGTATGATTACTTTTAATGTTGAGAATGTCAGTGATATTAATCGCTTTAACTTATATAAAAATTATTCAATTTCATAATTATATGAATACAACAGGATGACTTTTTATTGCGACATTACGACAAAGGACCATGTAAAAATAAATTGGGTCATTCGCGTGCGTCGGTCATTTGGCACAGAACACAAGTCATTGGAATTTTTGCTGGATTTGGGTTACTCTTGCTTGTTGCATCGCCGTTACTTTTATTGGCTGCGCCTTGTATTGTCTGTTGTAAATGCCGTGTATGTGGTTCTTCTAGACTTGAACAGGAGGAAGGTGATACTGCAACATAGGAACTGTAAACATTTTTTAATATCTCTTGTTTCTCTTCAGTACGATAAATAGTTCAATTATATTATTCAATATGTGAATGCAATTGTCAGCTTATATAGATATACATTGAATCTAGAAAATTCCATAAAGTTTCCATATACGTTTTTAACACGGTTTTATTTATGAGAAGGTTAACATTATTTTTTGTATTGTCTAAGGATATCATTTTTAATCAAGGGGGATTTCAACTGTGTCGATTATCAGTTTAAAGAAATATTTTCACACAGGTGTACATATATAGTGTGATCATTTTTAAGTAAGAAACTTACAAAGTTTACTGAAAGCTACTTAATACTTCACTGCTACACAACAGTTATTAAGTTAGACTTTGAAAGCTAATAATGTTTTTTACTACTATATCAGGCATTATTAACATCATTTCCGATAAACCAAATCACAAATACTCATAAACTTTGCATACAACATTCCAGAAAGTTATGTTCATATATAGAGAGTACTGCCATATCCAAAATTATCTTAATTTTTTGTTAATTACGATCAAATGATTTTTTATAATTACGTGATTTGTTTCCTACATATTTATACAATTATGAGCAATACTCAACATTATTTTCATGTATTGTTAATGTTCTTCGATTCTATATATATGTAACGTAAAAAGTCCGCAAGTACACAGGTACAAAAATAAATAAATAACCTGAACAATGTATATCTATATGTACGTCTGTTCTGTAAACAGCAAACCTGAAGCACGAGTTCAATAAAAAATTATTAACTGTTGGTTGCATAGCACAACTTGTTTATAAAATTTTTCTTTTGTGAGTGCTTCTTCGATTAGATGACAGAACTAATCATATGTACATTACATGTACATTACTATAAATACATATGAATAACTCAGTGAAATATGTTTTACGGAGCCCACGAAAAATGTAAAATTTAGAATACTTGTAAATTCCATTCTTAATAGATATTTAATATATTTACTACTAATGATATACTTATTATAAATACAATTTCTTGATTTAAGAGAACATTGTTCTGTACATGTTGTAATGCTATCGAAATTCAACTTTCCGAATTCGTAATAGTATGTAGACCAGGAATAGCAAAAAAGCAGTATGTTATAATACATAATCAATAAAATTAGATAATTACGAGGTATATTGCAAATCACTTTCTGATAATAATCATACGCCATGCTAAATTACGTATATGTTTTTATCGAAGAAAAGAAAATTATAACTTCATACAAATTTACACCATATTTGGTGTATGGTACAAACATATTTTTTTCGTTGATCATATGCGTACGTGTATGCACACGTAAATAAATCATTATCTAATCAAAACACAATTGTGTATTCACAATAAATTAAAGTATGAAAATTCAAACCAATAAAGGCTATTCGGCAGTCTATTTTGTACTACCGAGTACAATTGTGTGTAAATACAAGTACAGTCGTATTCCATAGGGTGTTCAGTAAATCGTGGTATGATTGAGAAATAGCTGATGTATATGCAAAAACAAAAAATGTATAATAAAGTTTTTTATATGGAGCTTCGTTTCCAAAAAAATCGAACTTTGAAAACTCATCAGCACGCTTGCTTTCGAATGCACATGGATAATTGTACGTGTCGTATGTATTGTCCACCAATTCCGAATAAGTGAATATATGAAAAGTTAATGTTATACCACTGTTAATGTTTGGGAACATTAATAAATGTACGTCAAAATAATCAGTAATGGATAACTATCCAAGCTAAGTGGTATATAAAAATCTGTATGTACTACGTAAAGTCACGGACTCGATTTCTTTAAAATCAATATTTGGCCTAAACAAATTTTACCTTATATATTAATATTGTTTTTCCATGTAAAAGAACCTTTTCGATTGCATCACAATTTACTGGACACCCTATATATTCGTATGTAAATATACATACATACCACACCATGATGTGTATACGTGTGTGTACACACAATGCGTATCGTACGTGAATTCCTTCTTAGGTTAACATACAATGTGTATACATATAAATATTTGAGAATGCATTATTAATGCAACGTACGCACGGGAGTCATTTTAATGCGTATACTACGTATATAACATAAAAATGTAACGGAATAACAATTATAATAGAATATTAAGATAGCAACTCATTTGTTATTATTAAGTTCAGGGCTGACGAACTTCGTTTCTATCGGGAGCTCCTTGGCCCGTCATCAGTTAGCTTTTACGTGCGGCTACAAGCACAATCCGTCAGTTCGTCAGCATCACAAGTATGTATAAGATATAAAGGAAGCGGAGTTAAATAGGTATGGAGGGGATTATTTTCCTACACTGTTTTACAGCTGTCCGGAACAGACAGGTAGGGGAAACAGACCAACAGACGCATGTAGTTCACGGGCCGACAGTTCGTCAGTCCTGATCTATTTAGTTGTATGTTGTCATAATTAATAACAGATCTTTCAGTAATTAATGTTATAGATATCCTACTCTATAATTTCCCCGTAAATTGATTATATTCGCATTTGTTCTGTAATATTTTTCCACCATTATCGCGAATATTATGTTCTATAAACACAAACAATTATTTAACTAATTTTGCAAAGAATGCAGTTATGAAATAATTGAAACCTTAACAGACTTTTGTAAGCCATTAAACAATTTGTTTGTAAGTTCATTTATTATTCGTGTAATAAACACGGTTCTGTTATATTTACTTAAAAGAAAAGCATCACATACACTTATAACTTGCATAAACAATTGATGAACGACGAAACACACATTCGTGTCCCTATTCTCTAATGATCAAACGTTTGCAATAGATGTTCAAACAATTTCATTTAGCGTGGTCGGGAAAAAATTCTAAAAACTCGTTTTCCTCCTGTAAAGTTAGATAATAACCATTATAAATGTACTTTGTTAATGATATAATTGATTGAAAGGTTAATGATAGTTGTCAAGCTGATAGTATCTTACATTATAAAGAATCAATCTTCATAGCTTTATAAATATACTTTAACATGTTGCATTTTGTCGTTTCAATTATGATTAATTACCTCTGTGATTTTTTTGAGTTGCATTTGAAAAATGTACGCTTTCTTTATTTATATGTATATCGTTGTGTGACGAAACGATTTTGATTTTTAAAATTGTTAAGGAATTAGAAAACAGGGATATTTTTGACAATAACGTCGATATTTATTACACAATAACCCACGTATTACTTTTCTAATACAATATTTTTTGTAAGAAAACTCATAACTTGATTGGGTTAGAATTGTTTTGGAATGAAAAAATTTGCGTCATTAAGATGCATTAAATCACTCGCAGAATTCTCAGCAACAACAAGTTTCCACTCGACAGAGTTTCATAGGGCTGTATACTTCGTAAATTCTTTGGTCACTTAATGCATCTTGTTTGCTAATCTTAACGGACCCTCTGTAAATCAAGGGATGGTGTATACTTTATGGATTACATGATGATAGTTTTGTAGTCCTACTAAAAAGCTGTGATAGACTTTAGATATATGTTCAAATATGTTGCTCGTTTTAAAAAAGAGAAGGGAATAACAATCAGTAATCTAAGTCTATATACTACAATACATTATTAAGACCATTGTAAAATAGTTAGTGTCAAAAAAAGATTAATAAATTTAAAAAAAAATGATGAAACAAAACTGTAGTTGATAAATGGATTATTTGATCAGACCCTTGGCTTTAAATAAGTCTCTCATCAAGCCCTTTAAGTACCCTATTTCTCGCTGCAAATCTTTTACTTGATTTTTCAATTTGTCATTATGTTCCGTAAGTTCGCGTTCTTCGCCCAATATATCTTTTATTTCTTGCTTTTTCTTTTGTCTATAACGCGTAGCAGCATTTTTATTTTGTTCTTTTTTCCGCACTTTTTTATCTTCCACAGATGGACGGGAGTAAGGTTTCTGGCGACTTCTGGCCGAAGCGCTCGTTGATTGTTTTGTACATTTCCTCCCGGTCTCTAAAATCCAATCTGGATCGTCAACAGAATCTTCCGATGATGTGTAACTACCACCGGAACTAGTACATGGACTAGATGGCGGAATATCCTCGGTTTGCAAACGTACATATTCGTCCACCACAGCTAAGTCGTGCGCGACGTCTGTGTTCAGTGAATCCAATGGTATATTTTTTGTATTCCATTGCACAGGTACTTCATTAACGTATGTTTTTTCTTCTGGAATTACCACACTGTACATGGATTGATGATTAGAATATAATGGTTGTACAGGTTGTAAAGTAACGAGTAATTGGGTATCCATGTTTAATGGTTTATGTGGTGGTGGTGACTGAGGTGGTGTAAGTGTGGAACTTGATGTAGGGACTATTTGATGGCAAGCTTCCACATCTCCCAGGACTGTCTCAAATTCTTGCAGTAGGGTTTGGGTATCATCTTGTTGAGGGATCTTTGTAACTTCATTATATGTTGTTGGCTTAAGATGTCCACTTTCAGGAGCTGGTAATTCCTCGAATATGGGCAATTCTATTTTTTCCTCCAACCAATCCGAAAAAGGCTCTGCAAAATGAAATATTTTTAATGCATATAAAAATTATTTTTTTATGCTTAATGTTTAAAAGTAAACAAAATGCTTTGTTTCTTTCCTTAGTCATTTAGTCTGGTGCTTAAACATTGTTGTGTTAAGCAAACAAAGCATTGATATCACATTATCTGATTCTGATGATCGGATATATCAATCTACTAACAAGGATAATACAGTTATATTATAATGTAATATTCATTGAATTTTATAATTTAATCAAAATTAAGAAATAATATTTTAAGTATTTTGTATACTTTATCAAGACATAGATAGAAGTTAACAGTACTTTTACTTGTCTTGCATGAACAATAAGTAGGAGTGGTACTTTGATGTATATATAATTTCATGGACGTTACTAGTTCAACTAGAAAAACAAGTTCTTGATTTGCAATATCTTTGATTACTAACACATTTGCTGGAATCAATACTGGCAGGAAACATTATTTAGAGCATGTTCTGACATTAGAGCATAAAAATGTAGTCTGCAATAGAAACTGAATTTTTATTTAAAAACTTAATGAATACACAACTCTGTGTACATGTTAATTAAATCCAGAATAAATAATCTTTCAAGTAACAAGGTAAACAGGAAGTGCTCAAACATATATATTTTTGTTCATTATATTTTAATTTTTGTAATTGTAAAACACCTTCTGTACATTATTACATGTTTTACTATGTAGAACATTTAATGTCTGATAAACTACCCCTAACCTATTTCTCCATGAAACTTTGATCAGACTTTACTTGAAATGTGGATGTTATCTTTACTTAATTGCAGAGGGCATGGGGTTAGATAAGAATTTTTTTAAATATAAAGATTTATATAAGTACAGAACACAACTTTATCATTAAGCGGAATTAACGAATATCTGTAAAATAGTGTGCATACAATGAAATTTAAATTGTTAAATTTAATTTCCTTTTTTCATAGCTGCATAAATTATGGCAGGGCTGTATGGACGCATAATGATCTAATACGGATTTAAAAGTACATTTTAAACCTGCTTTTCGTTTATTATACGTAATTCAAAAATTTTCGAAACATCCCGTTATTTAATATAGAAGACACAAAAGTACTTTCTGATCGGAAATTCGTAACAAATGCAATAAATAAATTCACAGTTGCGTAAACAATTCGTTACGCACAATATAGAATTTGAAAACTATTCTTCGAGGGATCCATGATCAAATAATTCAGTAACAATTACTTTTGAAGACGTTTCAATTGAATCCTACAAGTACGATAATGCGAACAATGTGGCAACAGTGCTCTGATATGCGTAATAAAGATATTTTTCCATCAAAGTGAATGCTAGAAAGAGAGAGGAAATCAACGAAGCGAAAGGAAACGTACCACTGTAACATATAGCAGCCATTATAACGTGTAGTGTGTTTTCCTGTGAACCTTTATTCAAACGAGGAGCAATATATGTGCATATGATAATAAAAAGGAATACAAATTGAAAAAAACTGTTCTTGATGCAGGGTAAGGTATATTTTTCCGATGTGAAGCAGCCAAGTCCGTGGATAGGGACGTGAATTGCACTAAATTCAACGTCTTTTTACCAGTTTTTGGGAATTGACAATGATCTCTCGGTTCCACGTGTAGCGATATGCGAACTGCATGCTATCACACAACATTAGTACACTCGGGCATCGAGACGGTACGTTGTTTTCTCGACACACTTTTAAAGATGCCAGTATCGTTCTATTACTGCTCAACTGGCCCCAATTCTTTTTCTCTTGGAACTCGATTTTAACTAGATGTTCATGTATATTTACACACTTCACCAAGCACTTTTCATGGATTGACAATCAAACGCGATTAATGGATGATTCCCGTTTGCAAGTCTTCGCAGACTCGGGGAACAGGGATTCAAGTGTAATTCCAAACAATCGGGTGCTATTTTTCAATGTTCGAATGATCGATATATATCGCGAAAACACGTGCGAACACGCTAACGTATGTTTGAAATAAATCACGTTCAGAGCGAAATCAATGGATTTCATACAAAACAATCGTATTTAGAACACATTGAATGTTAAAACGCGGCGCAGCATACGGTTCACCATAGATCAATTGGACATTTAATTTCCGAACGTTAAGATCGCTGACACGGTCGTCGACACGCACAGAAGAGAGTCGTGAGTGTGGCAGCTTTCGACGCCTACGAAGGCACCACTCTAGCACTGGTATAGTACGATGAATTCAACGGGAGTGTTTGTACGTTTGAAACAATAACAGAGTACATCTGGCCCGGAAAATAATTAAGTATCGTCAGAATATTGACTTGTGACGAAGACTAATCGACGGAATCGTACGATCAGTTTGCAATACTGCGAGACCACTCCTGCTTATCTTTGGACTTTCCCCTCTGTCGCCCCTACTCCAACGCTACTAAACACACGTCATTCCCCTATCGGCCTTCAACCAAAGCCGTTTGTATAGAGGTTAACCAGTTTGTCCCACTCTCTTTTTCAGAAAAAAAAAAGAGAAAAATATGATATCCGCTGGAGGAAGCGAGAAGAATGAAAGCGATAGGAGTATCGAGAATGCTGCCGCATAAAATGCGTTAAACGTTAGTCTCTGTCCTTTTCGTATGTACTGCTTCGAAAAGTAGAGGACACTAGTTTTAATAGATGCATGCGTAAGAACGAGCTGCAAGTGTTCGCCTACTCTTACACAGTCTGATATTTAAAGATATATCGACATCGCAGTATCTAACGATCGTTTCAGACGCCATGTGCGGCGATAATCTTAGAACTGTACCAACGCGAATAACCAGATTCTTTTAACCCTAGGCTGGTCTGGTATCAACCCTGGAGGCATACAAATATTTTTTGTAACTTATTTAAATATCCTAGAATCTAGCGGACCTTAATTTTTTTTTAATAAATACGATAATTCATGAAAACTACGATGACTGAATTTTCAACTACAATTTTGTGATGTGGCTCTGAGCATCATTACCTTACATTTATTTTTCCTATTTTTTAAATACATACACGTGTTCAAAATTTATGGTTGAACCTACATGTATCATATCTTAGCATTCAACAGAATATAATGAAATTGTAATCCATGTATGTAGCAGGAAAGATATCATTTGATAACCTTTTTACTTTATTGTTATCTAACTGGTGATTTTGTGCAATTCATAACATTCATTGTTTTTATATGAATTTAAATTTATAAATTTGATTCTATACAAATATAATAAAATAAAGCAGTGTTTTTATGAATCAATTGAAGTTTCATATAATCACCAACCATGGTAGTGATTTAATTCATTGAAAGGTATTATAGATAAAGGTTAAGCTTTATATATAAAATGTTCCAGATGACTTATAAGCAAGTATAGCAACAATACAAAACCAAAGACATTGATTTTCATACTTGAAATGCTTAATAATATATATATAGGTATTACTCATTAAATATTGATACTATCAATTTGATTACTACGTAAAGGCTTACCTTCTTTAATCCATTCATCTAATTCTTCTAACAGTTTTGTAGCAACTTGTGCTCGGGTCGGATGTTTTTCATATATAATGGGTTCAGCATTTTTAGTAGTCTCCACAGTTTTATCATCAAATAAAAGCCAATCATCCTCTACATCAGATGACAGTGTCCCACTAGGGGACACTGGCTCGAGCTTCCATAACCACATCCCTTGGTTCTGACTGGATGTCATCATTGACGTAGACCCAATCAAGAGGTATTAAAATATGATGAAAAGAAATTTGTGTCGTCTGTGCGACGTTGCTCGAAATGAGCGCCATTTTGGCTCTAAAAACACAAAAACATTTGCGTCAGACATAATATATTGTAAATAACTGCACCTGACAGATCATATATAAAATATTTAAGTAAATGCATAACCATGATTTAACTACCTAATCCTTAAATCTGTGATTTCTGACAGAAATTAAGAATCAGGAACGGAAAACAGTATATTAAATGAAGAAATTGAATTAGTTTTGTACATTCATAAACCAGAGATTCAGAATGAAAATTAATAAGTGAACTAAATACACGCCATGTTTCTCTGTTACATTATGTAAATTACAAAAGACTCATCATTGGAGCAATGTTTCGATAAAATATGAGTACAAAACCAAACTAAATCTTTATGATGCAACAGTGAACCGTGTGATTTGGTTACATTTGTTTTTAGTACCTCGCAGTTTCGGTACTCTAAAACTTTTTTCTTACGAATAATACGTAATACTAGCACGGTAATATATGAAAGAACAAATTATGAATATAGTTCCGGGTAAGAATGTTGTTTGCGAAAGGTATTGTGCTTGGTCACAGAGAGATGATTCACAAAATGGCAGAACCCATAACGTGCGAATCGGTCGAGTGTTGCGAAAAGATAATAACCAAACCCTTAACATATTGAATGCCACTTACTTCATGGTTATTTAGTTGTGTCGGCACACTTGCGTGTGCAAGCTGTTCGGTGAACTACTGACTCATCTTGCCTGTCGTGCGAAACGTATATAAAATTTGAACGTCTTTCCTTCGCGAAACATTGATGGAGAATGAGCGTCTCCTTCTACAGAGAATTTGACCGCTGGGGTCACGTGATCTGGGAATGCGTACGCAAGGGTGCTCAGTTCGGACCGATTTCATGGATCTTCTGCGCAGACCCCGTGAAAGTTCAAATCCCGTGAGGCCGCGATCGCCACGCGTTCTACTTTCTCGCGCAGAAATTCATGGATACGTTAAAAAAGAAACATTCCATACGAATATTATGAACAGTAAATAAATGTATTTATACTAAATCGAGTGCAAAGTGTGTTGTAATGCAAACATTCGAAAGTTGCCGATGGTAGGATCGATTTCATCGAGCAGTTAAAGAGAAACCACGTGTGGATTACCAAATAAATTGTTCACAGATTTAGCGTTTTATACAAACATTAAACAGCAGAGTATTCCTCATGTGACAAAAAAAAAGAACGTTGTACCGCAACATTAATATTAAGACAATAAGTGTGGACGAGTCTCTTTCCTATATTACATATTCTTGCGCAACAGAGTGTTAAAAACATTTTTATCTACATTAAATTAATCACAAATGGTATCGATAATCAGTAGAATCTTACTTTAACCGTAAGGGAACACGCGCACTAAGTTGTTTCAGTTTGCTTTCAACTAGATCTTTTTTGCTTGAAGTAATCCTGCCTCAAACTCTCATTTAAAAATAATCCAATCTTCGTTCTGACGGTCACTGGCGGTATCATAGTGAACATCTTCTGGATCCCATGGGTCCAGTAGCCAGTGGTCGTGTTTACTTTACCGAGGGTGTTGATCGCGTTTTTTGCATAAGTCGTCGCATTCGGCACAAAAAATCTCGATCCCTGCAATTAATCATATACGTTAGGAATGATTCGTTTCCGGGATCGCGTGTACATATTTATATACAGGGTGCGGCCGAATAACATGTACAAGCGGGTACGAAATGATTCCTTATGAAAAAATAAGAACAAAGTATGGAATAAAATTTTTCCATTTAAGGCTTAGTTCTCGAGAAAATCGACTTCGAAAATTAATCTGAAACACGTGTATTCACCATAGTAGTAAGTAGAAACGGAATCCAATGAACAGACGCGCTAGCCCAGTCGTATTCAATTGCCCCCGTATCTAGCAGATTTTCAAAGCCTATTTTCTCGAAAACTAAGCCATCAATGATCAAATTTTATTCTATATTTTGTTCTTATTTTCTCATAAGGAATCACATCGTACATGCTATTTGGGCTCATCTTGTACATATATGTGTACGTCTTTATGTCACCTGCAGTCGATCGCTGAACGCGTTCATCTTCGTGCTCACGAAAAACGGGGTCAGGTGTTGGATGGTCAATCCGAATCTGGAGTATTCGGCCCGCAGGGCCTCCGAGAAGCTCTTTATGTAGACTTTCGACGCCGCGTATACGGTCATTAACGGCAACGGTTGCATTTCCGATCCGGACGATATGTTCACGATCGCGCCCTTTCCACGCTTTTGCATTTGCCCGATGATCAATCGCGTCATCAGCGTAGTAGCGCCAACGTTTACGTTAACGATGTTCCACAGTACGGATTCTGGGACCTCGCCGACGAACATCGGATAGGGGTACTGCATACCGACGTTGTTCACTGGAACAAAGCGCGGCAACGATCAATAAACCAGCCGTCTACGCGAGACGTATTGGTTGCGCGAAATATGGTCGTAAAAATGACTTGTCAGTACACTCTTATAACGATGATTAGAATGTTATAACAATACAGTGTTTCGGATCATTTGCAATTATATTACGATTTGAAAGTGAAGAAATTAGTTAATTTATAAATTTGTAAATTTTCAAAAGTTTCTCAGGTTTATCTAGTGTTAGTAACATCGAGAATTTTTTATTTATGCGTACAACTAATACAATCAATTTCTATAAGTAGAGAAAATTATAATCAGACCGCAGATCGTTAGGGAAATAGATATTTTGATGGACTAAATTATTGAAACTGTAATCGAAGGAACATTCGGTTGCTTTTAATCAGATCTCTATCAGGGTTCGAATGAAATGAAAATGTTTTGTGAAATACTTCGCAATAAAAGAAAAAGTTACCTAAAATTCCGATCGGAATCTCTTTCAGTTGTTCGTCCAGCTTCT
>NW_015373989.1:2362986-2583121 GCF_001272555.1 Dufourea novaeangliae | reverse complement strand
TTTCCCTTTACTGAAGTCAGCCACGATGATTTTCACTTCGATCGTCGGATGTTCTTCTAGGATCTCGTCCCTGGTGTTCTCCAGCTTCTCCAAGGTGCGACTGATCAACACCAGATTCATATTTCTGGCGGCTAATTCTTTCGCATATGCCTTGCCGATGCCGTCGGTGGACCCCGTTACAACTGAAAATTTCATCGACACGCTTGTCACGGAACTGAATTCGTCCTGGGTAAATATTAAACTATATAGAAAGTCACCGTCGTTTACTCACCGGCCCATTCGCCGAACTTAGCCCTGAAATCGATGGGTTTCGAGTCGATGAGCGGCATCAGAATTTCCCACAGTGTGGCAACGACTCTGCTGACATAGATGATCAGCATCCAAAGAACGAGAAAGCCGACCAACAACCACAGCGTTAGCGGCATCATTTTCCTTCGAACAAAAACATCATCCAATTTTCTCCATCTAAATACGGAATTACAAGTTGAAAGAACGAGATAATCGACGCTTCTTTCGACAAATATCGCAGATGCATTTTACACAGACGTTGTACCAAGAGATCACGGGGCTGGTATTATGTACCTACTTGCGAATAAGGAAAATTGAAAGAACGAACATTATTAATGCATGTTTGTATATTCCACGTGTTCGATAGATCGCAAATACAATTAAGAGGAACGCTTAAGTGATTGACGATCGTTAGGTACACATTTGATCCTCGAATAATTTCTATGGTACTGAAATCATCATTGTCAGTTACAGGAAAGAAACATTGAATTTCCGACGTACCGATGCCAGAATTCTATTCGGTATTTAGTTATGTATATATATCGATAGATCCACAAAAGCGTACTGTGACCTACGTTCTTGGAAAATCTCGCTATCACTCGCGGAAATAGAGGAATCACGCGGTTCCAATGATCAAGGTTGCGTTTCGTCGCGATATGACATGACTAGAGATTAACCAGTTGTCACTCTAGCCTACTATTCACGTGGCTTTCTTATCGCTCGACTATTACTAGACAAAGTTGTTTGTTTTCGGAGGATGGTTGGGCAACGAAGGCCAACGTCAGACTAAAGCTATGCACGGTAAGTGGACGGCTGAAATGGTGATCGAAGGTAAGGCACTTTCTCTGGCTGCCAGGCGAGAGCAGTGAGACTACGATTCGGATGAGGGGCCTTTAAACACCGCGTATGAGCGGTGCAAAAAGGCTAAATAAGTCTTTTGACGACCTACCCGTCCACGCTTCACAGCTAAATAGTCGTGAGCAAGTCGTTTTATGAAACGTGTTTCACTGACCACTCCGCTGACAAGATTTCACTCGCGGGATCAACCACCCTATCGATACTCACTGTGATTTTCCATAAATTTACACGAAGCATTTTACACGATGGTATTGAACAATATTAGTATTTTTTCTTTTATCGGTTGATATTCATGTTTTTTATTGGGGTGCAGGGGGTGAAAATGGTCCTGAATATTGCGGTAGGAAAAAAACATATTTTGTCAAATATCTCGGGATAGCTGAAATGTTGATAATACATTTCATGTGGAGGATTCTTCTGTAATTTATTCAAGAATGTCTGTAAAAAATTACCAGTTTAAAGTGACACTTTTGCGGCACGAGGCTGAGTGATCGATTATCTGAACGGATTGGTGTGTTCAACCTTTAAATGCCGGGTACAAAAAAAAACGAGAAGGAATTTTACAACCCAGGTGAGTAGAGAATTTATAGAACGGAACCATACAAGTAATGTTACAACGTTGATAATCGTTTTCCTTCTTGAAAAAATATGCAAAATTTGATCGTTAGGCGGTTTATGCATATGCGCTGTATGAATAATACCTATAGTTGTTATGACGGGTAATCACCTATAAATATGTGGTGAGTCTAAAAAATATTCGTACAGTTGCCGATTTCAGCAAAAACTTTTTAGAATTTCGTTTATTAATAAATTTTCATCGAATACAAAATTTTTAAACTGGAATAAATTTTATTAACAAAATATATGGTACTTACGTTCTTTATGAAAATATTAATAAATATGCAGAAACTGGCAGAAATATGTTCGTAACAAGTCAATTCGTACAGTCACAAGTTCATGACATAATGTCTGATATGAGTACAACACGATACAGCGAATGTAAACAGAACTTAATTAGAAGCATTGATCAGGACTTTTGACTTCTGTACTGTTACCACGATAAATTAATATACGTTTAACTTGCAGGCGATCACTAATTCTAATAGCTACACAATTTATCGAGAGGCTGATCATTTTTCACTGGTCTCTCCCATATTCTAAGCGATTCTTACCAGACAAAAAATATTGTTTAAATTATATTGTAAGCTGACAAAAGGAATAAAATTATTGATACCACTGAATAACTATTTTCACCGACGTATCTGTTCAAGAATCATGACAGTGATTTCGTTATAAATACTGCCTAATGACAAATTGATTTAATTTTAACCTACAGGTGATTCACAAACAGCTACACAATTTATCAGTAGGCAAGTTAATTTAAAAATCATATTTCACCGTTCTTCCACGTCCTAACCCATCTTTACCCCACAAAAAACATAATCTAAAAGCTTAAATTCTATTCTAAGCTCGCGAGTAGAAGAAAATGATCGATGCTACCAAAGAATTTTTTTCACAGCGTCATCTATTCAAGAATCACGAAAATGAATTTTCGTTATAACTAGACTGCAGATGTTCATGCAACTATAGAATTTTATGAATAAAATTTCTTGTTATACCATATACTGCACACCATACCTGATCGGTTATTTCTCGTCGCCCTTCGGAACACGATTGAAACTTTCCTCCTGGGAATTTTTCCTCTAATCGGATATTCGAGAATGTTTCCACAGGAAATCCAGGGGGTCAAGAAACGTGAAGAAAACCGAGTTCTCCGGCTCCCGTGCCCGTACGACGCGGCGTTTTACAGGCCTGTGCTGCGATCGTTTGAATTTCCTGCCGGATCGGAGAGTGGCTGGCTCGCGCGAGCGGGAACAGGTGAAGAAGAAAGATCGACGATGTTCCCCTTCGTAGGAACGAACACGAAATGTCAGAGGCGCGCGCGCAGCTTCTTTCACTTCCACAAACTCTACCGGGCACCACGTTCCATTCTTATGTCAGAAGGTCCCCGGGACAAGGCAATAGCCGGCTGTACGTTCGGGCACGCTCTGTTCCAAAGGGGTATTCGCAGCGTGCGTGAGTGCGTGTCCGACTTCGAAATCAGTGCGTGCGATGGAGTGTGATTTTCCGTGTCGCCGGCAGACCGTATTCCTTTTCAGTGTGGAATCGACGTGTGTTCTGATCGAGAACGTATCATCGAACGAGGTCGCTCCACTGGTCTAGCTAATTCCAGAACCGAAGACCCACCTTATCGAGAGGTTTCGAGAGAATAGACACTCAGGAATTTTGTTCGGTCAGCGTCATAGGCCTCCGATAATGGCTGATCCGAAGGTCTGATCGCGGTGCGAAGTTATGCCACGTAGATTTCGGCTGACATGTGCGTGGTCCTCGACGTTTCCCATCCGCAACAGGTGAGTTCTGTCTAGACGACACGGGGAAACAGGCGGGGACACGGCTGTCCTCTGGTTGGATAAATCATACGACGACCAGGGCGCCGTATTCGATGACTTTGGATCGTGATTCGAATCGACTGTCGTGGATATCGATAACATCTCTTTTTATCGTCCATCGTAATGAAATTTCAGAAGTAGAGGGGAGGGTGATTAATTGGCCGACGAATTCAAGGGTGTTACGCGACGGTTAAGAGATTCGATCGGCGACGTATCGTGATTTAGTGGCGATAATTTTATCGACGTGTGTTGCATTTTTAACACCTATTTTTGGCATACGTAGCATTTCCAGCACCGTATCGGAACCAGTACTGATACTGGATGAGCAGAGAGGTTACTTCGGTCGGAAGGTTACCGGTTAATCTGTCTTTAGTCTTTGGAGAAACGCCAATGGGTCACGTTGATGTGTGTCTTTGTTGTTCATTCATTAACGTTTGCGCAAGGTCGAGCAGAGCGTAAGGTTCCGTGATCGATCGTGCGATCCGTGGATCGAATTCAACGGTGGTTTCCAATGTCACACGCGGTTTTCGTACGAATTCGACTGTTGGATTGTTCGGTGTTATTGCTTTCTGGGAAATTGTGTTGTAATACTATTGACATTGTATATTTTGCAATACCTCGTTTCACTGAATAATTTTATAACGACACGGACAAAAATCGTCTATGCACTAGAAATTTATGTTTCACTAAAAAGAAGCCTTACAAAGTGTTTTTATTGCTTCACTCTGTTCTACGTTGTATAATTCGACATTGTGCAATAGTGAAGTCGAGATAATCGTCGTTATTGCAAAACGTAATGTTCGTGTGCTGATTTCCCGCCGGCACAGATCAGTCGACTAATATAATAGAAACACGGATTACTCCAGTAGGTAACGATTCGAATACAGAGTTATCAGTTTCGCAACGTGTATTGTGATACCGTTATCACGGTTCACTCGGTGATAAGATTTTCTGCTTCGATAGAATCTTTGTATATTCAAAAATAAAATTATGTAACCAGCCGAACGGTATATGTACGCATAGAGGAAGTTTTCAAGTTTTTCGTGCGTCGGCGTCAGTGTATTCCACGAAACGAGTATACCGATCTTTTCATCCGTCGAGTTGTTTGACCCAAAATCGACGGGAATCAGACGTCCACGGAGCGTCTTATTAAAAGAAAAGTCTGTTCTACATATCCAGATACGAAACGTACCGTACACCGCCGATCCAGAACCGGCTTTAATGGCCGTCAATTGGAACGGATCGGGGCGTGATCGTTCGTCCGATTCTTCTGTCGTCTTTCCAATGAAAAACGTCCACTTCGATCAATTTCATTCAACAGTTTACACTGGGCGTTCGATCTCTACGAATTGATCCAAGTTGTTTTTCCCCGGCTAACTCGGAAATTCGTGCCTACTCAAATACGTAACCACTGGAGCGAATTGATACTAATAAACGTTTAATTGAAAGACCTCCGTCGGTTACTCGTATTTCTTCGTCGTTGAAAATCGATTCGCGAATCTCCGTTAATGTGTTGCAAATGTAAAACACGAACAGAAACGCTTAGCAATTAGCAGGAATTAATAAATAATGCACGAAAGACGATACCATAAATGCTGTAACGTAGTGTCATTAGATTATTTACATATACTTGACTTAATGGATCAATTTATTGTGGAATAGAGTTTCTGTTTTTTGTTCGACGTTTATGAAGTAGAAAAGAATGGAAAACAGAAAAAGAAATACTGAATGGAAAAATATCGTATTCGTTGGATAATCGATAACCATCCAACTAGTTAGATTTTTCCTTTGACACTAGAAACACATTTTCTCACAATAAAAGCTACACTCGTGCTCATAAGTGTTAGGACATTTATTGAATATGTGCAGATTTTTTATTTTACAATTATTGAAATCCTAGGAACCTTGATCGGAATTTAAGTTAACCTCTAATTTCTTATACACTTCATATTACAGTATAACAATCTATACTGTATTATATATAATACATGTTAATATATTACACAATTTAACCTAGCATACATTCAATGCTGGTAGATCTAGTATTAATGACGTTTATCACAGTAATAGAGCTCGGAATTCTGAAGCTAATAATACTTGTTTCATCCGTATGTGTCCATTAGTTTATGAAATATTTAATGTTCGATGCTGAGGAACCTTCAAACACTCATCGAGAATTTACTATATTACAGTAACAGTGGCTTGTAATATTATAATTTTTGCAAAATATCACATTGTCTTTCTACAGACTTGTCCTACCACTTACGAACAGTAGTGCACTTATTATTTGCTATCAAACAATAATTCTTTTAATTCAGTTCTGTGTGTGTGATCCCTCAGATAGAATTCCTAAGTAACTGCAACCTCCATACAAGAAAATAATTCAATGTCCCGGGTGGACGTGAAGGACGATGACAGGATGCCGTGCTTGGGGGACAGTTCTGTTAATCCTCATCGTTTCGATCAGCACTGTTCGCGCGATCACGGTCGGAGATCGTACCTTGACGAACGATGAGAAGAAATGGTTCGGTACGGAGAATTTCATGTATTCTTGGACGGGGCCGAACGCGTTGGCGAGATCGGCGTTGCTCGAACGACAGGAAAGATTACAGTACAACTGCGAGGAGATTCTCGGCGACGTGGACACTGGCAATGAAGTCACGAATCCGGAGATATTCAGGAATATCCTCGTGGACGAGCAACACGAACTTCTTTACTGCTACGTTCCCAAGGTATGCATGTAACGAAACGAAATGGGCGGAACCGCGTGTGTGTTACGGTTCTCTGACGAATCATATAATTGGTGAGTTGGGTGGGAACTGTAGAACAATTGACACGATTAAAGTTAACCTTGTTTTACTGCTCAGAAAGTTCAGAAGTCGATTCTTTTGACTCGCGACGAGAGTTAATTGTTGATCGATGATATCAGGTTTTCGGTGGTGTCGGTAATGCCCGTTCTATAAAAGTTGTATGGTCATTCCATGATAATCTTTTGATGTCAACGATACAGACTCTGATAAAATTGAAATGTATTTGTAATTTGTGCGAAATCAGTTGTGATTCGAAGATACAATTTTACTGATTTTAAACTCGCCTGAACGGTGCTCCTCAATTTTTCGTCGGTATTCCAAACTATACATCGAGTCATCGGCACAAGTATTTTTTAATGAAACCATTCGTTTCCGGGGAATATAATTTTCCTTTAAGTATTGCACGCAAACTGCATATCGTGACTGTATTTGAATACACACGTAGCAATTTGTTGTTCCACCGTGTAGTTTCGATCGAAACAATGCCATGAATTCGAAAAAACGTAATTCCAGACTTTTCGACTTCCTGTTGCATACGCAGCGGTGAGACTGGTTTATTAAATTATAGTTAACGTCACCCACACAGGTCACAGTTGCACAGGTTCTCACATATACACGCCAGAAAATTTGATAAGTCCTTGAGTGTCAGTTGAACGCACGGCAATCCACCATTACTGTACCCCCGTGTATACCCCACGACTGTGGAACCGATAATGTAGCAATCGGTTTTGCAACCACTCGTGTTTTTAAATGGAAATCAGATATCGCCGCGCCTTTCGAAGCCTTGGGAGTTCGTTACTGGGTAACCATGTTAATCCTTTCTCGATTGGTATGTCTTTATCATAAATTATTCGAGACGGGGGGATCTCGTTCGTCAGGTCGCCTGCACGAATTGGAAACGGGTCCTGATGGTGGCGACCGGGAAATGGCCGGGTAACGATCCCATGGAGATACCGGCCGATCAGGCCCACTCTCAGGGCACTTTTCAACGGTTGAGCAACTACACCACGCCCGAAATCGCACGAATGTTGGCCTCGTACGACAAGCTGATAGTGGTCAGACATCCGTTGGAGAGGTTGCTGTCAGCGTACAGGAACAAGCTGGAGGCGAAACACGAGAAGAGCTCGATCTACTTTCAGACACGTTTCGGGAAGAAGATTATCAAGGTTAGTGGGTCATCCTTTTCGTTCGTTTATACTTTGGGTTTTTATGTAAATTTACCGTATAAGTGTTAATCCTTTAACGACCGGTGTTGCATCGGTGAAACACCATGGGTGTTCTTGTCGTCGGTTAATATCTAACTTTTGTCAGCACGGATAGGAATGAACTGATCTATGGAAATACTAAATCTATGGAGTATTTTTGGTATCGATACTTTCAGTTGTGATATATGTATACTCGGTATCGAAAAAAAGTACTAATTTAGAATGGAGCGAGTAATTAATATGAAAGCTAATGAATGCGAAGGTGGTTGTCGTTCAGTTGTATTACTTTGTTAAATGTTCGTTAATAAAATATATCCTCGATAATAAATGTTCATTCATAAAATATATCTTCGTTAAAACTAGAGATCGGCGAATTCATTATCTAGATAAGGAGATACAAAAAGTACTTCGTCATTTTCAATCGTTCAAACATGGAAATTCGAATTTTTGTAACAAAATAATACTTCCCCCTGAATGAGTCGACATGTGTCAAATAATTATTTAATCTCATTAACTGTTTAAAGCTCAGGATGACGCCTTTAGATACTGCAGCTTTTCACCGTGTATTATTCGAATGAATTTCTGCTCAACTCTGGTTAACACGTTCTGTGCCACAGTGAAAAAGGCCGTACGTAACCAGACACTCCTTATTTCGTTCTCCAAGGCATAAATTACCGAAGATGTGTGTCTTTTGTTAATCGAGGCTGTTGGTCTTGTTTTAAATTACAGTTCGACAGTAACACGTTCCGTGGCACGTGTACTGTATTCCATTCAGACTGCGTGTACTACCGGTGGTACATGTGGCACGGAACGTGTTAAAATATATTATATTACTAAAAAAAAGAAGAACTTTGTATTCAGTTTATTTCGATACAAGTAGGTATCGATACTTGTGATGCGATACTAAGTAGATATCAATGTTATGAGTAAAAGTACCGATACCTTGACGGTATCGATTTATCCCTAAACACGAATACGTAGTTTTACTAATGTGAAGTAGATCTCCACAGTGGAGTTTCAGTGGAGAAGTTCAAGTATTCCTTGCAAAAATAAATAAAAAGAGAAAAAAATGAAAGAAAATCCGGTCTTTTTAATATCGATGTTTTCGACTTGGAAAATAACATAGTACCTACAACATATATCAGTCTCATAATATTTAAGTAACGATTTATGGATCTAGGAGGTAAAGGGTTAAATCGAAGGAACTATTCCGTTTGTTCAGAGGTACAGGCAAAACGCTACCGAGCAGTCGTTGAGGAATGGCGACGACGTGACGTTCCGTGAGTTCGTCGAGTTCGTCACGGACGATTCCTCGAACGAAACGCGAAACGAGCACTGGAAGCCGATCTACGAGCTGTGTCAGCCATGCTTAGTTAATTACAACCTCGTTAGCAAGTATGAAAGTTTGGTGGAGGACGCGACCGAGGTACTGGAGCGGATGGGGGTCGAGTCGGTCAAGTGAGTTTTGAAAATATGTTACTATGTACTGCTTTCTAAACAAGGTTTCCCTTTTATGTCTCTATATACACATACTATTATTAATAATACTATTCTTTCTGTTGCTATTTATTAAACTGAATGTAGCCTGCTTTGGTTAATTTCAGAATAGTAACAGACTCTCCTGTCGTTAATTTTTCTTTAGAACTCGAGTTCGCAATTTCTCGCACTCTTAAACTAAAAGTAATTTAAATCAAACGCCTACATCGTCTTACTAACATGTTTTTTTATTTTACATGACCGGTATTCGTCTAAACTCATAAAAGCATAATAGAAATTAGCAGCTAAAACTTGTTCTTTTTGTATATGGATATTTTACGTACAGACTCCTTTTGATTATCTTTCCGAATTCAGGTCTGCGCTAGGACATTAATATTATAGGGAGAAATGTTTTGGACCCTCGTAAATTCGATTTTTGCCCGAAGCCCGAGCCTCGGCAACAAAAGCAGAGGGGCAACAAAGTATGCGCTTGACAGGTTCCACGGCCTTCCCCCAGTGGTGGGGATAATGTTTGGAGAATAATCGTGTAGAACAAACCAGACGATAATCGAGAGGAGTCTGTATACCTTTTCATTCAACTTTTATCGATATTATTTGATATATTTACTTTTGATGAGTTAAAGTTATAGAAATTAATAAAGACATCGACTGCCACAGTGAAAATGGCCGTACGTAGTCAGACACATTTTATTTTGTTTTTTAAGTCACAAGTCGTTGAAAATGTATGCGTTTTGTTAATAAAGGCTGTTGATCGTGTTCCAAATTATACTGCAATATTAAATATTATCCAAAAATTTTGTAACTCTGGGAAGGAAGGGGGAGGCAAAATCCAATTTTTTTCTTGTAGGGTGGAGCAAAAGCCACTATTTTCCGTCCAGGGGGGGAGGGCAAGTGCCTTTTTTATTTATCTTTAATTTATAATGTATTATAATTTATGCCTAAGATATATACTATATAAAATATATAATTATGCCTTACTTATAATGTATCTTTCTTCACAGTTTTCCCGCCAAGCCAACTAACAGCGAGCCAACATCAAAGAAGCTGGAGAAATACTACTCCACGTTGACGTACAAGCAACTACGAAAGTTGGTGGATCTGTACAAACTAGACCTAAGACTGTTCGACTATTCGCTGGAGGACGTTCTTGGATTTTCTGTCGCGTGACACGATCATTCGTGGAATTTCTGAGAAACATACGCTTCGAGGTGCTAATGGATACGATAACAATTAGAATCATTGTGTATATAATGTAACAGGGGGAAGTAGAGTTAAGTGTGTCTACGCAGCAGCGACATTTAACATCGTGTAGTTGCGCAAATACCATTCCAGATTCACGCAACCGGTGTGCTCTTGGTGTATTTCATTTAAACGGGTCTCTCTAATCGTACTTATAGATATAAATATATTAATTAACCGTCTCAGTCATTACGAACAACCGTAGATTAAAGTGAACGTGTGTGTGCGTTAAATTTCGTAAAGGTCGCTAGTCGAGGCGGATACATAACGCATTCCATTAAGCGTTTTCCCCGTTTGTCTCGCTGCTTTCGTATTTTTAAAACGTGGGCGGTCTCTGTGCCAAGAATTTAACGATATTATAATAAAAGAACGTGTCTGCGTGTACGACGTATTCGTTCGGTGCCAGCGGAAGTGTCGATCCTCCAGATCTTCGGCAAGGTTTCCGAGATCTCCGGTTGTTTAATATGTATGTACATATAACGACCTTATTTATAATTTATAATCGGACGTCTCATCAGTCACGTTGGTCTCGTTTACTCGCCATATTCCCGTACCTATATACAAGCAACACGTATGCATGTGTATGTGCATACAAGACCTTTGATCTTGCATTCCTCCGACGGTCTTTGATCGAGACCCCATACTCCGTGTGTAGTTAACATAAGTTACCAAGAGTGTGTCCTTTACCTTCTTTTTCTTTTTATCCGATGTAGCTGTGTGATCCTGTTGCGAATGTAATAAAAAAGAAAATCATTTTATACAACCTCCGCTTTATGTTTCATTTCAATCGACGCCTCATTAACATCCACGCATTTAGAATGATTTATTTTACGAGCTTCGAAGCCGAGCGCCATCATTGAAACGCGTTACGTAACACGACCGTATATTGTCCATCGAGGCTGATGGTTGGTTTACATGATAAAATTAGACGAAACCCTGGAAATGATGGACGACGTTGGTGCGCATTAGTTGAAGAGGAGAGCAACGATATCACGGCCTAATCAAACGTTCAGGAACTTCACCGAGTGTGTTTCGCGTACCAGAAATAGCCTGTGCCATCAATCAAATCGAAGGATTTTCGAGCGTGTTCGATTCGTCGTCTTCGTTTTATTAAGCACACCGTAAACCGTCTAACCGAATGTGATCGTATTCACGAAAAAATATTGTTTCTAGATCGTGGACAAAGCGGCCTGAGTGTTCCTGTGTTAAATCATCACTGTTTTCCGAGACTCGAATCCGATATTTTCGTTATATTTGGTCACGTGTAAAATATCGTGGCGCCGCACGTGAATTCTGTCCGGGAATCCAAGCTCGTGGGCGTGATCAGGAGCATCTTTCGTTTAAAAATAAAAGCCGATTCCTGTCGGCCCCCTCGACGGTGACATCGACCGTTCCCTGCGTGTCACTTTATAATTAAATTAGGCCCTTCCACGTAAACACACGCTTTGCATTCTCGATTAGTCTCTAATAAGTCTTCCTATTATACAATGACTCACAAACACGTTCACGGAAGTCGGTCACATTACGTACCACATACCTGCAAATCTTATTTCAAGATTACGAAGAATTTATCACGCAAGCACGATAAAAGTAAATATCATGAGGATACATAAATGTAAAATTGCATAAAAAATTTGTATATTTTGTTGTAATTTGGAAAGTGTATGAATGAATACGGCGAGTCATTGTAAGTCCGGTATTAGGCATGTTGGTGGAGCTTAATGGTTTTTGCTTTGTCATTCTATGAATACAATTAAATTTAAGTTACTGTAAGTTTGATCGTATTTCTTTGAAGATCGGTGACACTTCACCAACTGTGTTTAAAATATCTGCCTAAATGGTGAAAAGGAGAATGGTCAGTTTATATCGGCACTTCGGCTACAAATTTTGCAAAATGGCGAACAAAATAACTGCGATAAATCTGTAAAACTTAGGGGTTTCTAGATATCGACATTTCTATTTTCCAAAATATGAATTTTTGTAACTTTTTAATGCTTTAACTTATTGATCTCAAACTTTTCAAAATATTACTGCTGCAACATTTGCCTCTTTTAAGTCACAATAATTTTTAGTACCTCACGCCTTGCAGTGGGGGTACATTTTTAAGATCGTATAGGAGGCAACTTTTTTGCACATATGAACCGAAATACATTCAATGAAAAACATCAGAACTCCCCAATAGCTACATAAAGATCGTAACAACAGATTTCTGTGTTTCTCAAATTAGACAGCACCTACCGTGGCGATTTCTTGGAGCTGTCTCTCGAAAACGATGCGTCATTTTCCACGGAAAAATCTCGAGAAAATCTGTATCCAGAGATCAGAGCGTCCGTACGTCATCGAATGTTTACCGTGAAGATTGCTACCACTCGGCTGACCTTGAACCCGCGACCGCGAGTTTCGACACCAACGGATCGCGAATCGATCCGTGGAGCATTTTTCCACCCGAAGCTGTATCCGATTCTTCACTCGGGCAGCTTAATATAACCCGAGGTGGCGGGAACACGTTGGTTTCGCATCGTCGAACGGTGGTGGGACAGGGGCTACCAATCCTGGAGCAGAAGTTACAAGGGAAGGTGCAACCGTGGTGTGCTCAACACGGTGTTTGGGTGGGGGGTGATCGAACTGGGGGTGTTCCTGGAGGAATATTCGGGATTATCGCGGATCCTGCGTTGAGTGATCTAGTCGAAGATCGGACGCAAACTGGCGCGGTTCTTGTACGATCTTCTTTCGTGGAATCCATTGTCGAGACGTAATTTACAGCGGTTAACTTGATTTTTATTATATACATACGTCCCATTCCCCGAATACGATTTCTTTTTGAACATTGATCGAAAGCAGTTTGGCGAAACGAGTTCACTGAGATTAAACGGAAGTCGTTAGACTACTGTCATTATTCCGTGAGTAGTGTAGTTTATTGTTTATGAAAGTTAAATTGATTGTTTTTTGAGGGGAAATTGTATTACTCGATACGGTCAAATATGGACGATTGTTTTTTTGTTTATGTCGTCTCTCCAGTGCCGTGAACGTCTTGTGAACACCGAAAAATGCCACAGCCGGCCCACGAGACGAAGAACATCCTGACCACATACTTCATACTCATCCTACTGCTGATCAGCCTCTGGTTATTGTATTCGGGACTGTTTTAAATTCAGAATACACATTCCTCGTGATGGTGAGTTCGTCGTTCGGTTGACGCTTTATTGTCTCGTATTTTTGGCGGCCCGCGGCTGCGTCGTTTGTTATTCTGACGTTGAAATCTCTGCGACGAACCGTGTTGTTTACGCGCAAGATCATGATAACAATAGCACACGATTATTGATATACGGTGGAGCGTGGATTATCCGATCATTTGGAAAACTGCGGTCGTTCTAGATTATGGGAACACAGAACCGAGTCACGAATGTTTTTTAAAAGGATTAGTTTGGAAGACGCGCGGGAAAACGTAGCATCTGCTACTCTTAACAGAAATGAAAGTAACAATTTTATTACACTAGATTTGACACATATCAATGATAATGGAAGATATGAAACTTTAGACGAAGATGATCTTGTTTCATGTATTCTTGTTGAAGAAGATAATGACAAAACTGCAGAAATAATTGTTAGGTGCTCTGTTCAAGTATTTATTTGTGTTATTATGCAATATTCCGCGTAATAAATATCCATCTTTGAAAGTGGCTTTAATTCTAATGATTTTATGATATATATTAAACTTCTAGATTGTCCGAAAAACTGTTTACCCGGACAGATTTGTCCCCCTATTAGTTCGGTTATCGTCGTTCTACTATAAATATAATTAACGTTTCTACTGTCATAAAATTATTTTCATTGATTTCAGGAGTGAAATAACACGAAAAGGAACACGGTCAAAAGCAAGACATTCTTAAACACTCAGGATACCATCTTACGCGGATCCTCCTTCCACATGTCTAACGCTGTCCGCGTCACTTCCACATTTTTCTATTAAAAAAATCTTGAAAATGAACAAAAGAGGTGTACTCCATTCAAACATCTATTATCTCGACAATCCTCAAACTTATTCACATGCTGTCCACACGATTATTATATATACTTTTGATCCCATTGATCGGAAAAGGTGACTGAATTTTGAATAAATGAATGAAAATGAATTACGAAATGCAGCTGTTACCAGAAACAGGATGAGACGATCAAAGGGAACCGCGACGTTCCCATAAATACCAAAAGTCGGGTTCAACCACTCGATGGGAAACATTTTGTACAAAAGTAATGGAGGTGCCCGTCAAGCTACCATAAACACTTCAAAAAAAAAATATGTTCCAGCAGGCACGCAAAGGTTTTGCAGTTAAAAAAGAAACGAGATCTCGCGTGGATATGAAACATTTTGGGTACACACGGACGTAGTTTCGAACGCGTGGGCGTTCGGTCGAAAATAACCGATGCCTCCAGCTCTTTTCGTCGGTGTACGGCCGCGTTATTCGTCGATACGGAGGACTGAATCGGTGTTTTCGATAGCGTTCCCGAAAATAGACGAGTATCGAACCACTATCCGAATATTGGCCCGCTCGTATACGCAAAGTGAAACCAACAAATTCTCCTAATCGTTACGCAATCATCTCCACTCTGGCGTTCATCGAGGATCGTATTACCGATTTATTCGATTCCGTGTGCTCTGAATATTTTTTCTCTACTCTATAAATAAATCGATACAGCGAATCGTCTGTCGACCACTTTTCTGTGGATATAAAAATCAAGTCGAGATCATAGTAATTCTTAATCGCCGTCCATCATGGCGCCCGAGAGTCGACTTCCGGTTTCGACACAATTCAAAGAAGAGTGCGTTGCACCGTGTTAGCAATTAAAACCCGTGTGTTTCGAAACTTTTAGTTCCTGAATCGGTCTGCTAGAGGTTTATTCGACACGGATGGAAGAGCGACGGCGGGACTTCAAAGCGGAAACTCGTAGTAAATATTTTTACGAGCGCGGATGTAAACCGCCTCTCTCCGTGGCGCGCTCCAGTAATCGCTCGAAATAGATCTAATTGCTTCGGAATACTGGAGGGCCGTGAACGTCGACACGATTACACAATAGATTGTCAGAACTCGTGTTACTAGTCGACTCCAATTATCATCAGTTATAGGAAGAATCAGGTCGACACGCGTATTTGCGGTGCAGAAACAAAAATGGCGGGAAACCCGACGGAAAGGGAACGTTTGTTCTATTCGTGGTGGTAAAGCGTTTATATTTGTTGGCTGTCGATCAATAAATATTGCGATGCCTATCTAGATGGTTATCCTATGTTATCCATTTGGTTTTCTTTCGGCGCTTTTTGGTCTTTCGACGGGAGTATGTCGCGCGTCCGAATATGACGATGAAATAAAGAATCTCCACGAGGCTTAGGAAGCTGCAGCCGAGGAACAGACTGAAGATTCCGCCTATCGACGCTGAAACGTTTAAGTAAAACAGAGGAAAATTAAGGTACAATCAGTACGATCGTTAGTAATCATTTTTACCCAAAAGATACACCTCGTCGGCAGCTGCCAGGGTCTCCATGCTCATGAAAACTTGCGAGTGCATGAAGATTTTTAAAATGGCTCTGCCTGTGGTCTGGTTATTACTGAAACCAAGCATATATCCTGTAATTGTCGGCAACATTGGATTGTAGACTGTGGATTTTATGCATTTATAAGGTCCACAAATGTTTGAAACATAGTGTACCAAGAAGTTTAGTGAAATATAACGTGATTTCTCTTTACGATTTACATCACTTCAGTTTCTGTAAATTAAATTACAAAATTCAATTTTTCCATAAAAATCCGCAGTCTACTAATAACGAATTTGAATAAAAATATTGGGCCCTAAAGGCTACTTATTCATAAACTCGAACTCTCCTTTCCCCAATGGATTATGAACCAACTGTAACGACCCAACATCGAAATTTGGAAACTTTCCACTCACTAACTCGCTGACGATTGTGTTTTCATGAGAACCACCGAGTTGGTAGAGGCTTCGTAATTCACGTCCTCGCATGGTGTTCGACAGGAGCAGGTGAAATTCGCCGTGTTGATGTCACTGACGATACTTAAATCCATCGAGTTGTCCTGGATGCAGGCCAGACCGTCTATCTCGCACGGCTAAAAATGGTCTCGGTCATTTGTGTATTCTAATGTTCTCGCTCGAGGAGAGAATGTTCTTCTCGGGACTGGGATAATTACTTTGATGTGATAGTAATCGGTCAAGTGATCGTAGATGAACGGCAGGCATCCGCAGATCTGAATCATCCGTCTGATCCGGCAGTTCGCGTAGCAGTTGGAGTACCGATAGGTTGGAAAGTAATCCAGAGTGTTGGCGCTGTCCGGAATGCAGACTGGAACGACCTTTTTTTCCTTGTTCAGATGATACAGGCCGACTGGCTTTTCGATCATTGTTGGCTGTATACCGATCTATGTATAACATTTTACAATGTCTTAACATTATCCTCATAAGCATCAATAGATAATGTAGTGGTTCGAAGTGAACGTGGTGTTTGTGAATTTAGATTGTAATTTAAATTAAAAAAATCTTTACCTTTCTAATTTAATATACAGGGTGCTCCAGAAAGATGGGACAATCTGGAACATGCATATTCCTCATGCAAATACAAATCGAAAAGTCCTTTACCGTTTTGTAATCTGAAGCTCCATTTCAGAGATATTACCAGTTAAATGAACCCCAATCAGCTGAGCGGTGGGCCACACGTACGGGCAGACGCAGTGAAGAAGCAGGGGTCAGTAACTTGGGTCTTGCGCTTCTTGACTGTGCTGCGCGTACATTCGTTTAATCATCACGATTCGTTTAACTGGTAATATCTCGGAAATGGAGCTTCAGATTACAAAACGGTAAAGGAATTTTCGATTTGTATTTGCACGAGGAATATACATGTTCCGGATTGACCCATCTTTTAGGGGCACTCTGTAAATACCATATTAGACATTTGCTTATTACCTCAAATTGGCGGTCTTTCTGCAGAATGTACGCTTTTGTGTTGAGACCTGGAAAATCCATGCTATGGTGTACAAGCACCTGTTCAAGAGCCACACAAAGAGAACATTAAAGCTTTTTGGACATATTTGACACAAACACTTCCTCGTGTACAATTTCTACAACTATAATAGCACAATTTATTTTAAATGTAACGGTTCTTCCGTACCAATGCACCGTCGCCGTGCGCCATCCTTCTAGGGATGTCCACATCTGTATCACCGAGGAATAACTGTTCATTTATTAAGAGCTTTAGACCGCTCGTCCGACCGAAGTCGACAGAACTTATGGGCTTCGGTTTCGGCTGATTTCTGAATGTCATCAAGAAAATAATTTTATTAAATTGAGACGTAAAAAACAATTAGCCAACAGGCAGATCAAAGATCTTCCATTGCACTCTAAATGCAAGTACGAAGTAGATACTTTCTAATTCCTGAATATTTCTTCCTCAGCAGTCCGTGTAAGATACTCAAATATTAGAAATATGATCTTTTTAATTATCAAATAATCTTAAAGATACTTGCTTCTCGCGGCCCACATATTCTTCAAGAAGATAATTAAAGGAGCAACAGAGCCCGTAAGAAGTGTGGGAGATCTTAATGGACTGGTCGCAATCGATACGTTCGCCGCTCCACCAACACGAATTGGTCACATCCTCGCAGGGTTTCAGGATTTTCAGGAAGTTCGACACGGTCCACTGATTCGCGTCCAAAAGTGCCTTCAGCTCCTTGATCTCGTCGTATTTTTTCATCGTGAATGGGAGCGTTATATGATGACTGTATCTGCATCGAATACAATCAATAATTGAATCTTATTAGTCTCTCGTTATAACATTTTCTATCAGAACGATAGAATAGATTCTATCATACATACTTTAGAAGATTCAGTACACTCTCCTCGGTCATATTTTCAGGTATGTTAATACCGTCAACGATCTTCAGTCTTCTCTGCAAAGAAATCGGCGAGAATGGGCAAATCGTGACGGCTGGAAACGGCGCCTTGAAGATCGGATTGTAAAATGATCTTACATATGTGTTGGTCGGATTATCGTTGTATCGTTGTAAGAACTGCATCACCATCAGGCTTAAACCTGAAAAAGCAACGGTTTATACGATTTTTGTGTCAGTTATATTTACTATAGATCAAAGATGGGCAAACTCATTATCTGGATAAAAAGTTTCGATAACGAATGAAAGATAAAGAAAATTTCTTCACAAATTTCACTTAATTAAACATGGAAATTATAATTTTTATAATAAAATAACACTTCTTTTTGAATGAGTGGACACTTGGCAAACAACTACTTCATTTTATTAACTGTTTAAAGGTCACGATGACGCTCTTAGACACTGTTGCGTTTCACTGTGTATTATTCGAATAAAATTCTGCCCAACTCTGCTATAGATCCATCCTTTCGTACACAAGAACCCGGTGAGCATGGTGCAGGTCCATAAGATCTTCCCGAAGGTTCCGACTTTTATGTCGATTTTACCGAAGTATTGTAAACCGTGAATGGAAGTGCTCTCCAAAAAATCGTTTAGAACGTCCCGAGAGGTTGGAACATGTTTAGTTTTCTTTCGGGAATCGATTTTATTTATGTGCTTGGCGTCGACGATGGGGATCGTTTTGCCGAATGATTTTTTATAGGTGTCATTAAAATAAACGATTTCCTGGTCTTTATCGACGAATCTTTTGGACATTGTTGTTCACTTTTCTTCGATGTTCATCGAGGACTGTTTTCCTTCTGCGCGGAAAGTTGCGTTTTATCGAAGCCTGACGGCGTCGCGTGTCCGGTTGCAGCATAAATTATTCGTTGCTCATATTAACATTAATCATGAAGCAGCGACAGGGTATGCCAGTAGATGTTATCCGTCACTTTGTATGGAATAGAATATCGAACTTCCGCCATATCCACGGTTAAACTAAATAGTTTAGGGCCTAAACTTCAAGCAATGATATTATTAATAATTGATTGATAATTTGATATTAAAAAAACAACAACGAAGAAGTGCACGATTTAATTATCAACAATCTGTATCACATGTACACGTCGTTACAATATCTTAACACGTGTGGTCTTACAAAATTATATTATATTTCTGTTAACACATTTCGGTCGCTTATACATTAGAAGGAACATACGTGTGTATCAAATGTCTTCGAACAACTCCATCCTATATTGCTTCGAAAATCGAACCCTGTTCTATCCTTCGATCTGTTATCTTTCCTTTTGTTTTTTTTATTTACAGTGTCGCTCGTAGTAACAATTAGAAAAAGAAAACAACGATATCGTCTATCCTACATAGAACGTAAAAATAAATAACACAGAACGATATACAAAAGGACTATTTACAAAGTAAAAGAAGTAATTTTAGTACCGACGACTGACCGTTATTTTGTACCGACTTGCGACGCCATTAACGCGCTCTTCAACGGATCGTGAACGTCTGAATCCGAATTTGCGCGTGGGTGGGTCCTCGCGTATTCGAACGATTTATGGACTAATATGTTCGTGATCAGAAATCCTGAAAGAGAGCCAGCTGTTCCGGCGGCAGAGGTGGCTGCGATCGCCAATCGGTTTCGGGGTAGTCGTCGAAGCAGCTGGGGTCACCTGGCGCCTTCACTCGAGGTCTTATGGGAGGAGTGAGAGCTCTTTGGGGTACCTGTCGATATGAATAAATGATCTTACAACAATGTAACTCTCTAGAAAGGAAAGATATTTTAAATTCTCTGTTAGATCGGCTACAAAATATCAGCCTCCTAGCAGAAATAGTTTTTACGATACAGTATTTCGTCGATCATTGTCTGACTGGTTCTACACGATTTCTGTCAGGACGTCATCCCCACCACTGAGGACGGGGAAGCCATGAAATTTGCAAAGCACACACTTTGTTGCTCCCCTCCTCAAAAGAACAATTCTTCAACTGATCGATCTTTATCGCGACGCAGGGACGAGTTCTTGACGATAATCGACGTAACACTGTATGAAACGTTGAAATGAAAACTGAACCTGGACTGTTCCGGCTCTTTATCAACAGTTATTTATAATGTTGCAATAACAACAGTTCATTATTAATTACCAATGGCCACTCGACCAGCTTGAACCAACGATGCCTCTTCACGTCGTCAGCGCCCTGCCTCATGTTCCCCAATCTTTTCGTCCTATCGGCGACCAAAAGCTTCTTAATCAGATCCTTAGCGATCGGATCCATGTGTTTCGGCCACTCTATCCTGCCGCTCAATATCTTCTCGTAGATACCAAACGGATTGTCGTCGAAAAACGGCGGAAAACCGGCTAGCATCTCGTAGATCAGAATCCCGAGCGCCCACCAATCGACAGCCTTGTTGTGCCCTTTGCTCTGAATGATCTCTGGCGCCAAATATTCGGGCGTGCCGCACAACGTCCACGTCCTGCAAACGCGATAATTACTGAGAACAGTATTCTCACTGTATAATGTCACGTGAAACGGAGATCACATTTATCATTCACAGCCATCGAGACACTTTCTCTCCCTCTAATAATTAAACAGTTGGCGCTTGCGTGTGTCGATGGAACGATTCGTCCAGAAATGAGACGCATTCACATTTGATACAATCGGAGACAGATTGGAGACACGACACTGTTTAAAAAGCAAACGTACTTATCTGCACACAGAGATTGTACATTCCGTTCTGAATGTCAAGGTGAACGGTATCTGGATTAATAAAATATGCCCCGCGGTTTATACATCTACCTTATCGTTTCATCGTTGTCATCGTACGTAGGCTGCACCGTGAAACAGCGAAACAATTCTCCGGCGGGTTCATAATGCGCCGTGGATAACGGGGACGGTCTATTATTAAATCGAAGGTGTTGCAATCCGTTATACCTGTCGGTGAGCTTCTTGGAGAAGCCGAAGTCGGTGATTTTTAGGTGGCCTTGGCTGTCCAGTAGAAGGTTCTCGGGCTTCAGATCACGGTAGACAATGTGCTTGCTGTGAAGGTATTCCAAGGCGCATACGATCTCGGCCGCGTAGAAACAGCTGGTGGGCCCGGAAAATCGACCAGCCGCTCTCAGGTAAGAGAACAGCTCGCCACCGGCCACGAATTCCAGGAGCATGTACACCCTTGCCTCGTCCCTTCCGCTCCAGAGCCTGAGAGAAAACGTGTAACCGTTAACAAAAGATCACCTAAGAACATCAAACGAAGTGACTTCTTCCATTTGACTGTTAATCCCGTCAGTCGATTATTTGGAACATCGTTAAAATTCTTTTACTTGAATTAAAAACTTGACCATTGTCCCTACAGAAGAAACGTATCTGTTCGAAGAACCAAAAGAGACAGCAATTGTGGATTTTCTCCCTCGTCTCAACGATCGCTAATTGGCCGGTAATAAACGTAAATCGTGCATGGGAGGTTAGCGAGTATCAATTCACTCGTCGTTTTCAGTTACGCTTTCTTTTCCACAATTTCTTTCGTTCGACCGAGAAACGAACACACAACTTTCTTAATTACCGGCCTCCTGTAAAGCCGATACACTTCCTCGCTTCGAAGGCGACGTCGACGTTTTTTCTTTTCTACAGCGGCACTCGCCACAAGAATTTCAACAAACGTGATTCTCTGTCGAACCCTCTCCCCTCTCAAGAATGAAGAAAAAGCACGAGTCAGTACGTACATGTTCACGATAAAGGGATGATTGACTTCCTTCAGGACCGTGATCTCGTTTCTCACGTGCTCCACTTGCTTCAGTCTGATCACGTCCACCATCGAGAGGATCTTCAGGGCCATCGGGGTCCCCTGATGCCTGCAGAGGACCACTCTGCCAAATGTACCCGTACCTGCGAATATACACTAACTCTGTATATACTGCGGTCTTCAATTTAAAACGATTATTGGCGTATGTTCAGATTGTTGATTATTACACGGAGATGAAAAACAAGCTTCGGCTACAGGCTAAATCTTCCACAGGGTTGGACTCTGTGTTCAACGAAAGAGAAACTATATTCTTCATTATCTTAAGACGTTGAACGCCATAGTTTTTAATCTTGGGACAGTATAGCGATAAGATACATTTCTTTAAGTATTCGTTAATAATAAGTAGTACGCTTTTCTTAACCCTTTCAGACTTGAATTTTTTTTTAAGAGTAAAAAGAAAGATTTAATTATACATTTTAACTTAGTAGACTGTGTAGATGATTTTTTGTTCAAAAAAAAAAGGTTTATGTCCCGTAGTGTTTTTTGTCATGTTATTAAATTCTGAATTCACTACTAAAAACATTCAAATTTGTAAGAAAAATATGGACTACAGTGTAAATATAGACTTTCAGATCTACTTTACGTCTACTATCTTCAACGCACTTTTAAAATGAGTGTTGCACCAGTGCAGCACTCGGCGTTAAAGGGTTAAAGAATCTCCGAATAAGGTCTTTAACGTCTAAAGCACATGGACAGTTAAGTTATCGTAGAAAAACCGATTGCCACTGAACAGTCAGCGCTTCCAATCGCTCGATAATCGATTCCGCAACAAGTCAAGTGCAAATTGTTCACACGTCGTGATTCAAGGCGGCTGTGTGTAAGCGTAGAAAGGGGTTACACGCGTGTTATCGATCATTCGACCGATCATATGTTAATTATCAACGCTCTCTCTAGTCGACGTGTAATCGGATCGGTCTGGTTGATGCACTTTTCCCACGAATGCTGCAGGTGACTCCCCGGTCGAATGCTCAGCGTACCGCGACCAATTAACGGCAGCCCCCCCTCCCCCTTCCATGGGCCGTTTGCATTCGGTGCCCGAATTAACCGGCGTATTACTTTGAGTGTTTTATCACGGACACGCCGGGCGGCGTTTCCTACACACAGAGAGGACAGACGGGCATTATGATCGCGACGAAATTGGCAAGAAGGGTAACCGAGCTCCTTGAAAACGGATCGAGACGTGTGGGAACAGGTGTCAATGATAAAACGATCGGCCCACTTCCGGGGGTGTGTGGGGTGGGAGGCCGAGAACAGTTTTAAATGTTCCGCTGTTGAGAAATTTACGTAATTGCTGCAACCGTCGCGTCGTCCTCGGTTATGAGTTCCTCAAGGTCTGACCGACTCCGAGAGGCGTTTCTCATTTGGACGGTAAGAAATGACTTTCATTAACGGTGCCAATCGTTGCGACGTTCATGGAGCAATGTTCCGTGTCTACGCAGGAGACGTGTTAATATTCAATTCGAAATCTGAAGATAATATTTGTAACCGATGAAACTTGGTGAAATTAAATTGATGAAACCCTTGGTCAAAATCCACGAGGTATAGTAAATCCTCGATGAGTGTTCGAAGGCTCCACGGTATAGAACATTAAATATTTCATAAACTAATAGCTGTATGTGGCTGAAATAAATATCATTGGTTTCAGAATTCCAAGCTCTATCATCGTGCTAAATCTTATTAAAAAACCAGTGTTACACCTGGGGACATCTACTTGTCAGTGTCGAGGAGCCTTCGGACACTCGTCCATAATTTACTGTATTGATCGGCCAATGGAAAAAAAAATGGTAACTCCTGAGAATAAGGTATTATTTTCTGATTTTGATACCATGTTAATAGGGACGGAAATTGATGACAGATATACGTCTTCTCGCTGTTCACCCGATATTTCGAGCAAACCCCGTTCATTCATCTCCTCGAGGGGAGGGTTTCTTCGCTCGAATTTCCTCGCGCCAGACGGTCCCTCGGTTGATCCGTCGCCGTTATGTTTTTTTTTCTTCGCCGTACGAACACCCGAGGAGGATTTTGGTGTTCATCCAAAAACTTTGTTTCACGTCACGAAGTGGCCGCGCCGCGCATCTGTGCTGATCGATCTTCTGCTCGCGTGCTGTTTTACGGTCGGATTTAAATCGAAGCACGCTCGTGTGCGAACGGGTGGCGATAAAGGATTAACGTTTCGGGCGATTTGTTTATTCTCCGCGCGGTAATATGGGCCATTATTCGGCAATAAAACGGAGAAGCCTGGCTCGTGTTCGATATCACACGGATGTTTGGACGCCCTCCCCTTTTTGAAAATCTCGTAAAAACTCATTAATAACTTCGGGATTCTCTGTCGTGGTTCTTGATTCTTTCGAATTTTTTCTGTTTTTTTTTTTCAATGATCGATTTGAACTCACCATTGAAATTCTCGTGAAAACCAATTAAAAACTTCTTTCGGGATTCTCTGTCGTGGTTCCTGATTCTTTCGAATGTTTTCTGTTTTTTTTTTTCAATGATTGATTTGAACCCACCATTGAAAATCTCGTGAAAACCAATTAAAAACTTCTTTCGGGATTCTCCGTCGTGGTTCCTGGTTCTGTTGAATTTTTTTTGTGTTTTTTTAATGATCGATTTGAACCCATGGTTGTATCGTTAATAAGTTTGCATTCTGCGATCGCCCCCCTCCTTCCCCCTTTGGTTATCGGTCGTATAAATAATTATTTCGCAAGAGACGTCGGAATGTTTGAAAAACCACCCAACGGAACACCTGCAGTTTACTGATCGTGAGTCTCGTGTAACTCTGACTTAACGAGCAGTTAAATATACACACGGTGGCCTCTCACTCTCCAGTGGCCCACTTCCTCGGTTCGAGGGTGGTTCGCCTCGGTTCGTCTCTGACATTTTTCACCAACGAGAGAAACACACACGTAGAACCGCTGGCGGGAAGTATTCAATTTCGACTGGATTAACATATTACAACTCTGTGCACCGTTCACCTTTTGACAAATTAGTGCTCAAACGAGGCATAACACACGGTGTGGTCGTCTGTAAATCAACGAAATTGATAACCACGGGAGTCGTTAATTCCCCTGACCTGTTGTCACTCGACTAAACTTCATGGCAGTATATAACTGTGTCTTTAACCCTTTAACGCCCAGACTTTTAAATCATTATTTAAAAATTACGAGACTGATATATTTATTGTATCTTGTCATATTAAAGTCAAAAATATCGATGTTAAATAGCCGTAATTTGTTTCATTTCCTATCTATTTCTAGAGGGAATATCTGAATTTCTCAACTGACACCGTGAAGATCTACTTTACATCGATAAAACCACGGATCCTTGCTGACAAAAGTTGGACATCAACATAATTTGACGTTCATTTAAAACGAGTGCCGCGCCGGTGCACCGCTTGGCGTTAATGGTTTAAGAAACAAAAATAATAATCAATTTACACGTCTCTGTCTATGAGAAAGTTCCCGAGAAATTCGTAACCGCGGGAGAAACGTCGTTTACGATTTCATTCTTTAATTAAATCCAGCGTATGATCAATCCTTTCACAGGAACGCCTCGCAATTTCCCCTGAATCAAGAGTAACTAACGTTAATCCTAGAACCAGTGAATATACCCCGTGTTCTGTTCGACACGTCACAATACACACATACCAGATCACGAGACAAATAGAGAAAGCTTCACCGGTTCATTAAAGGTCCGATCGAGATTCAAGTTACACTACTTTCCACTACACAACCGTCCCTACACCCCCCCGGTAGCTTGCTCACCTATGGTCTTGATTATTTCCAGATCGTCGATGTCGTATCGCGGCGAATCCTCCTGCGATCCCTCCTCGTCGGACGTGCTGTCCCCCGACATCGTTCCGAGATCACTGAGACGGAGTGTGGAGACCTCGGACCAGAGAAAGTTTCCTGATTTATTTCCCCCGGGACACGTGGAAAGAAAGGAAGCCCTCCCTCCCCCCCCCCGTTCCCTCCCCGCGGTTCAACGATCCACTCGCGGGTGTATATTCTTAGATCGTATTCCGACCGGTCGACCTCATATCTGCTACCCGCGACCTTTCCACTGCGTTTAGAGATCCGTGGACGAGCGCGTGACACGATCGACACGTGAAATCGAACCTCGTGGCACAGAACTTCGAGTTCCCGTAAAATCGTCGAACTACACAGAAATCGCCACCACTTAGGGACCAATTGTCCGGCACCGGTAGCACTTCTTCCTCGAGCTGACGGTGTGCTGCGTTTATCGTCGTTCCTCGACACGCTGTCAACGACCCTCCTTCTCCTCCTTCCTTCTCCACCTCCTCTTCTTTACCACGAGCAAACGCGAGAATGTGTGCGTGGAGGATTTCACGCGAGTGTCATTTAACAAGAGGCCAGAGAGACACCCGTGCGCGCGAGTGTACACACACCGTATGCGTACACACGGCCTGGGGGAGCACCGCTTTCCTTGTTTCTTCTCTCCTCGTAAATGTACACGGCCGGTTTCCACGTAAGCGGCGGCGGCGGTGGTCTGTGTTGATTTAAAACGGAGCGCACGTGTTTGGTGCCGTGTCGCGTCTCGAGTAGAGTTCTACGGCATCGGAGCAGCTGGTCATCCTCGATCTGGGGATCTCTTGAAGGCTGGAACGAAGCCCCTCTTGATATCTTGCTCACTACCTTTTAAGGTATATTATATCCGTAAACACACTTCCTACTAGTTTTTCCTAAATTCGCGACGAAAATTGGTCTCGTTAAGAAAGAAGAAACGGAAGATTCTTAAGAATTCTCTGTACACAATTGATCAAGACACCTGGAGGATGATGAACCCGTGTGTAGAATCACAAAGGTGTTCACATCGATGTCCCTTCTCTGAACACGACCACCTCCTCCCGTTTCGATTCGATATACGTGTGCGTGTCTGAGGAGATCCTGGATCGAGAGGTGCTAGGATCCTTGGGTGTCTTCGTGTCACATGATCTCTGGTGCGGTTCGAATGCCAAGCAGAACTAAACTGGTCACCGAGGGGTCTCAAAACGCTGTCTATCCTTCTCTTGCCCCCTCTTCTCTTTCTCTTGACCCCTCCATCCCTTTTCAACGCGGTTTCTCTCCCACCTAGCTCCTCTCTCTCTCTCTGTCTCACTCGAGATACATGATCTCTGGTGCGGTTCGAATGCCAAGCAGAACTAAACTGGTCACCGAGGGGTCTCAAAAGGCTGTCTATCCTTCTCTTGCCCCCTCTTCTCTTTCTCTTGACCCCTCCATCCCTTTTCACCGCGGTTTCTCTCCCACCTAGCTCCTCTCTCTCTCTCTCTGTCTCACTCGAGAGGGGGGGAGGACTCTCACCGAGAGAGTAGGTCCCGTCGTTCCGTATCACCGCGAAGCGACCGGGAGTGATTTATAGGTCGGCGATCGCGGAAGATTCGCGCTCTGGATAAAAGGCGGCACGATTTAAAAATACTGACACCACGGCGAAACTAAACGTACGAACGGAGACGTCGTGTCGTCATCGCGGACCCGTTAGAACGGTTGCGTCAACACGGGATTAAAAAGTTTTACGCCCTCCTCTCTCTCTCTCTTTCTCTCCGTCTTCGACCCTCGGTTCCCGAATTCAATTTCGTGAATCACACACGACGGAATGACGTTCACCCGCAATTTTTATATAGAGGAACCTATCTCTCTCTTTCTTGCTCAGGTCGTATCGTTTATTGTGGGTGGTTGTATACTTTATACCACGACTAGAGGGGCCAGAAAGTGGGTAGGCTGAAGGGGTGGGGATGTAACAGACAGACACACGTGGCTGTCGCTTGCCAGCACGGAAATAGTGATGATTCGCGGAATCCCGCGGCGAATATTAGATTTCCCGACGGTGGGTTTTTTTCTTGCTAATCTCTATGTGGTAACATCGGTAACATCGGTTGGAAATCGGACGCGAGACTCACCACCGGTTCACGCTATCCGTGAGAGAGTATTGGCTAGAGACCTGCCTCGAAGGATGATCCGTCGTGAATCCGTCGAAATTCGGGATTATTTTTGAATTTTGGCGATCGTCCAGGATTGCATTTCACCGCGACCGGAGGACGTGCAACACCGGCCGCGTGTGTGACGACGGAGAACACGTCTGAGATCGGCCTGGCTGTAAACCAGCGACCGTCGTCTCCAGTCTGCGTCGCTTAAATGCACACCCGTCGTTTCATTCAAAACACTTCCTGATTTCTGTTTGTCGTTGTTCGTTCTGTTTTTCCGTTGTTTCGATGGGAAGACGGGTTGGATTGTTGTTTCGCTGAACGCGATATGAAGCTTGGACCATTTTTTGTGAAAACGTTGAATCTAGACGCGTAGGTACACTGACATGGAAATTTGGCTTCCGTTAGGGGAAATAGTGGCGTGGAAGGGTCTTCTACTACTTGATATATTTATTTCAAGTACCGAAATAACTATTAAACCGAATGTTAATTTGTCATAGATTTCAGTAATTCCCGACTCCCAATGGTAGGAGGCCGTTCTTCTACGTAACATTATCCTCTAGGGGAAGCAGAGTTTACTCGTGGGTGTACACTGACGTGCAAACTTGGCTTCCGTTAGGGGAAAAAGTGGCGTAAGAGAAAGGCCTCCTACCACTTGATAAATTTATTTCAAGTATTGAAATAAATGTTAAATTGAATGTTAATTTTACATAAATTTTAATAATTCTTGAGGTAAAATGTTCGAAGGCCCTTATTCCGCACTACTTTTTTCCTTAGCGGAAGCCGAGTTCGCTCGTAAGGGTACACTGACGTGTAACTTGGCTTCCGTTAGGAGAAAAAGTGACGTAGAAGGGCCTCTTGCCACTTGGTATCGGGAATTATTGAAATTTATGCGAAAATAACATTCGATTTAACATTTATTTCTTAACTATATATACTAGAACTTTTTTGTTGTAACAATTATTATCAAGTATGTCAACTGGTAGGAGGCCGTTTTCTTACGTCACTTTTTCCCCTAATGGAAGCCGAGGGTACATACGATCCTCATCGGATTGCGATACGAATTTATAGATACGGAATATATCGTGCAACACCTATAAATAACGATGATGCTCGTACTTTAATATTTACATTTCTAATAATAATGGCACCCGACGCACGCTGTGGTCGTGTTATCGAGAGGAGAATCCCAAGATCGTTGCGTCCGTCAGAGTTTACGTGGTTATGTAATTATTATTTCGTATAGATCGTTGGTCGTGCATCGAGCTCGAGGCTGTATGGACTTAATTACCAGATATTAGTATGTCTTAAGGATGACGTATCGTGGTGGTCTTCGTTTTGTACCCAGTCGGTCATTAGCAGTCGAAATGAAAATAATAGTCTTTAGGGGACACGTTTCTGCGACTCCACGCTGCCAAGTACGAAACTCTAATTACCGTGTACGAAACACAACGATCTGTTTGTCCGAAGCACGGTTGTTTTCTTTGCGAACGTTCCATTTTCTCGCGTGTAGTAATCAATTACCGTGTTATTAAGACTACGTGGAAAATTGCAACAATTACAGTGCCTGTAGAATCGACTACTGTACAGTGTGCAGCGAAGGAAAAGTGGAACGCCTGAGCAATGTCCGTAAAAAAAATACCCTAATTCACTACCCAGACGACTTGCTTTTTCTTCATTTTTTCTTACGAACAGTTTCACAATTGCTGAACTTAATTCGATAAGCATAAAATATACGAAGAAAATTAAAGAGAGAGCTGCCACTCACTGAACGAATTAATCTTACTTCTCGGGGATCCAGATAGCTTTTCATTGCTCATTCGAGTCTTGACATTTTTACATTTCTAATGTTCCCATAAAAGAAGTCTCAACCTCTCACAGTGTTCCACTTTTCTCTACCCGAGAATATAAGCAAAGCAGACTATCATTGCATCTCAACTTGTATAAAACAGGACAGTTGAAGATACCCGAAGAGTTTGTACATACATTTAGTCATAAATTGAATGAACAAGAAGAAACATTCGCGAACGTGGTTAATGGTGCTCATAAAGGTCCCAATGCGTCATAAGTGAGGCGTCTGCGCCGTCACGGTTCCTTTTGCCCACCGTCCGCTCTTTCAATGCCTCCGACCGGGGAACGACGTCTAATTGCGGGTGATATTTCAGTCTTTTTATCTTTTCTCGCCAGACGTCCGACTATTCGAAAATGTACCCTGTCCACTCCGAAAGTCGTTGATATATTCACCGTTTCGGCTCGGCCTGATCACGCCATGGTACATCAACATTTATCCATCTCAGTCGGTTCGAGATTAATGGCTGCCCGAACTGATACGTCTACGAGTGTCCGAGTCTAAAGCCTCGTTGATACACGGTATTTAGAGAGTGGTCAGATCTAAGAGAGACAGCGATATCGACGCGTGATTATTTTTACGTTCACCGACGGCTGGTGTTTTGAAGACACGGACGACGAACACGCGAATAATTCCGGCATTCGACACTGACGGAAGAGCCGTTACGTCGGCGCGTGATTTCGCCTCCCTCGACAGAAACATCGGTTCGTCCGTCCAAGGACGGTGTGTTCGTCGAGGAAGTTGCAAGTTTTCTAATGACGTTACTCGCCCACGGCTTCTGGACGCGAATCAAACCTCCCCTTCGAGAACGTGTTTGTCGATTCGGGAATCTCTGGTTGTTTCTGGAACGAATTGTTATTTACCGTTTTCGAATAATCTACGGATCGATTCAGGTTTCGTAATCGAGGATCACATTTCGGTGGAATCGGGGCTTGGTCTCACGATCGGGATCGTTGTCTGAATACGATTGAGACGGTTGAAAAGGCCACGCGTAAATTATGTAGTTAACAGTCGGCACGTGACAAAATGCTGCTGGAGGCCTCGTGTGGTTCGAAAGGAACAAATCTTCCTCGCGGGTGTGAAAGGGGGTGAAGGATTCATCTGGCCCGTCCCCTTACCTTTCACCATTGTTTACGGTGGCCGACACGCGTTATTCACCTGACCATAAAGATAGCTCTCGTGATTCATAAAATGTGACTTATACACACGTCGTTCGTAACGCGAACGGAGGTGTGTGGGTCGCACACGTACTTACTCGGAAGCGGATAGGCGCGAACAGTCGATGAATAGTTAATTTCGATTATTTGAAGCCCTCTGACATCGTTCACGCTTGAACGTCGTCGATATTTCTGTTACAATGTGTAATCGTGGCGGTGGCGTTTCGTGGAGCATATTTAGAACGTACAAGAGGGGGGGGGGGCAGGAGGTGTTTATAAAAATCTTTTATACAGTATTTATCAGAATGGAAACGGTTGAAACCATAGTTGGAAGGAAGATTAATTCAGTATATTGAGGTTGCTTCTCCTCATTAGGACAAACGACCATAAAATATTTTCGACTCTCAACATCGGTCTAAAAAAATTCTGCATCGTCAGTTTTGTTAACACGCTGTATAATATTTCTCGATGTTTCGAGAAACGGACATTTTTACAGCGATATTTCATGCGAATCTACCGAGTAGACCGAACTATAGTTTCACCGTTTACACGGCGCGGGTTACACGCGGGCAGAAAATACAATTGTCTAGGTGCGTGTCAGAGCGTCGGTTCCCATGGAACGCGAACGCTTGTTTACGCGATATTTCCAAGTCCCACGGCGACTTCCGGTACCGCGGGGAGTTGTTCGCTTCCGGTGTCATGACAATTTTCCGTCGCAGAGGATAATGCCGGTCAGCGAGTCTGTAAAGAAAAAAGAAAAACAGGAAAATAATCGACGTTGACTATCGACTGTGAACAGTGGAGAAAAAAAAAATGGGAAAACAGTTACTTTTCCCGTGCTTACCTGTACCTGATCGCTAGAGAAACGGTTTCGAAGCGTTATTTTTCGCTCGTTGTCGTTCGTTTTGTTTTCACCACCAATTATGTTGGCGGGTCGCACGTTGGATGAAATATCTGTGAAAATAAAGAACCACCACGTAACGGATAGCCCGAAAAAGGAGCGTTCAGTCCCCCTCCTTCCCGACCTTGATCCTCTTACTCGTGAAATATGGCGCAGGTGTTTACCTGGACGGTCAGGATGCAACCAGGCTTGTCCGTCCGTCGTGCGCAAAGCCATCTTGAAACCGGAAGCGTCGCTTTCTGCCCTGCTGGCCACGAACAATGAGATCGAGAGATTCCTGGGAGGACGCAAGCACGATCAAACGGCGAGGTGCTTTATCGACACCGAGGATCGAAAATATTATTTTCCTGAGCAGGGGGGGGGGGAGGTCAAAGATCCGTCCCCTAGAAATTTTCGAGTCTTTCGTATTTATTTACGGCGTTGCACCATCTTGTTCGTGGACGGGACAGAATATTATTGAAGCTTCCGACGAAAAATTGTGGTAATCTAAGATCTGATTACAAAGAGAAAAATGATTTTGAATTAGATTGTCAAATAGGTATCCGTAAGTTGAGGTTACTTTGACTCGTTGAGGGGTAACTTTGTGTCAGGTCAGAAAATGATCATTTTCGATTATTCCAGCTCGGCAAATTGTTAAATTATTTACGTATTTTACGTAGAAATAGCTATTAAAAATCTTATCTTATTATCAACATAAATTTGTAATTGTTGTTAGTATTCGGACATAAAATCATAAAAAAAACTTTCGAAGTTTCGGAGTTAGGACTTCAAAGAATATTTGTTGTTTTCTAGGTTGGACTTTCATTAAATTACGGTGAATTTGTATTTTTTGAACGAATGAGACACACGTAGATTGATGTACCACAATTTTTCGAAGAATTAAGTTAGAACAGTTAAGAACTCAGTGGATGATATCAATTTTGATAGCAAAATTCCAAGGAATATTCTTGAGTTCCGTTATCATCAAGATGACGCAACCCCTTTAACAGCATAAAATATAGGCTTGACAGGTGGCTGGACTTACCAGCATGTCCCCATATCAATTATTCGCCGGGGGAGATATCGTAGCATGCACGTTTCACGTTGTCCTCGCCTGCATGACCAGAGATAAGCCGGCCCCCAAGTTCAAAGTTAGAAAAATCAATGGGGAATAGACAGAAGAATAAGTTGATTTATTGGCTGCCCGCTTCTCGCCTAACGGAAACCGCGATCGGGTTCCCCTCGGGTTCACGATATGGAAAAACAAGTTTCATTACCAGCGTCGTCGGTCGTTCTGCGGCGTTTACCCCTATGGATTTCATGCGTCTACGTGTGTGTATGTAAATTCGAGAACACAGCGTGTGGTATATTGTTTGATGGGTTTTTTAGCATATTACACACACATCCGCGATACATTGACACCACACACGGGCGAGGACATTTCCGGTTGCGTTTATGCTTGACCACGCGACGATCGATACAGGCGCCCGGGACAATCGAGAAAATCTTTTCACGGCCACTGTCGTCACGTGGCTATCCTAGCACGGGGCAGCAACAGGTGTGATGCAACAGGTAATCAAACGTTCTCTGTATTTATGATCCGTCGGTTGCATACGTGTACAACGCCTCTATCGACCGGGGCTTAGAATAATCCACTGAACCTGTTCTCCTTTCACCGGCATTTAGTAACAATTTCAGCGTCCTCACCGAAGCAACAATAAGGAACTTGAATGCTTCCCCAAGTTTCTTCGTGGTTTCTGAGGCTTGGAATAAATATAACCTTGAAACCGAAACATAATCCAACTGTTTGTCAGATTGTTGTTGCTTCTACAGTCTCTGGCCATATTAATGCGACCACTTTGTCTACATTTCATCTACAGTTTTCAAAACAATTTCTCCAGGACAAAAATATTCCATTATTGGACTGGACTGTAGTGTGGCCAAAACGTTTCCAATAAGTTGTTATTTATTGGAAATGTTTCGGACCATTGATAGCAATAAAGGGCGACGCAAAGTTCCTCGTCGTTGGTTCAGTACGAACATCCGCTTCGCCTCCAAGAAACTAATTCGTCGAGTCGTTCCTAAGGTCCATTCTCAAAGAAACAAAAAAAAAATTCCACCAGTCACGATTACGCGGTAGTTTCCTTCAGTCTCGCTTTACCTTAATATCATCCTATCTAATTCCACCCGGTTCTATTCAAGTTTCTCGATCCGCGGTCGTTAAAAAATCCAAGGTACCGTCGGTCAAAAGTGAACCCCGCCCCATCTCTTCCCGTTCGTCCTAACACAATTACGGTACACCCTTCCTCCCCTAATCATCCCTCGAGCAATGGTTAACACTCCTGTTAAAATGGTCCGCTAATGGGATGACGGGCGCAGAAGGCAGAGGCTTCAAAAATGCAATACATATTTCCTCCGTACGTTTCCTGGGTGACAATGAAAGGAAGAATGTGCACTTACCTGCGACAGGTGTTGCGTCGTGGCCGCGTCGCGAATCGATCCGAGGGAACTGTCGCGGCGGTGCCATTTTTTTCTTCTTCTTCTTCACCGACACTTTCTTCATCGTTTGGCCGCGAGCTTCGTTTCCGGTTGGGTACACAAACGTCCCTTCCCTCCCTCTGACCTCTCCTCTTCCTGGACGGGACATTTCGCTCGAGAAACGCCGTGTGTCCCTCATCCAGCGTTGCTACATTGCCGTTTTTATCCACGCTTGCGGAGAAGGTCGCAATGCCCCTGTTGCCAGGCCGTTTGGCGCTGCTATAACGCCGGCCACGTGCACGTACAGTTCCCTGTGGGGCACAGACTCTCGCGAGAAATGAAGCATGAACATAAATGTTATCGCGAAAAAGTCACTCGGTTTTTGCTTGGCCATTAAGCGTTTTGCTACGCGGCGGCGAGCGCGACGACGCTGATTCACGGTTCCGACGAGTCATTCGACGCTTCTTGCCGGCAGGTACCTCCCCAAGAATGCGCCGCGGGAACGTTAACGATCTCTTATCTCCATCGTCGCGATAGTTGATTCCTCCCTGGTTGATCCAGACGCTGGATTGCATAAATATTATATCATTTCATATGCCTGACCGCCGTTTATGGGGTCCGACGATGATTTTCACGACCAGTGAACAAAACCACTTTACCGTCCGATGTCGTTAATCATTAAACCAGCGGAATATTATACCCTTTTGGCGTACGCACACGGAACAACATAATAAATTGGGATATTTTAGCGACCGCCTAATAAAGTTCGTACTTTATGCTTAATATTAATGCAACCCGCTCGAGTGAATAAATTCTACGTTAAACTACTCCCAGGATTCGGTAGATCATATAGGTAGATATATATTTGTACCCCAGAGGTACAGTTTTTTTTGTAAAATAGCATCTTACATGTTTCTCGTATCAAATTTTTCATCCTTTCCGATGGTCAAAATTATTTCATTCTAGGTCGTTTAGTTTTCAATATAACACTGTAAAAATCATATTAAGTTTATATTTTGTTCCAAGACAAACAATCTAAAGTCCATTACGTAGGTGACTTAATGCATTGTTCACCATTTCCAAGTCTGAAGTCCATTCAATAATTCGAATGTAGTGATTGTTTCTCGTTGAATTCTTACCGAATAGTTCTAGAATTACAAGGTTATTGCACCATTGATTTGCTCTACTCTAAAATTTGAAAATTCTGGCATAATACACTTTGACTCTGAAGTCCAGTTATAGAAAGAATTCCGGTACCATGGAAGTTGACGCGCGGTTGGATGATCTTAGCAAAATCTCGTGTCCAGTTCCGGAGTTCTAAATCATGATTTGCTGTAAATATATATGGAGGGTTGGTGGACGATACATAACGTTTCCAACGTGTACGTGTCGAGCGTGTCAAATATTAGCGGACAGAGTTCACGGACCCATGGAACATACGACTTTATGGTCAAGCGGTTTCCGGGATCAAAAGCCGTTCTCCGAGTGTTCTAACCTCGCCTGGATCGAGCCAGTTGCGATCTCTGGACGTGTGTTTTCTGTTCGAGGATCGATAATAGCCACCGATCGGGTTCCCAAGTAGCTACTAAAAGGGGTAGCTTATCGCGTTGCACGGCCGGACGCTGTGTATGACACGGGAGCTCCACGGGTCCGTTTCTTAAATCCCCCGTGAATTCTTCCAGTGCCATTTACAGAATCCAAGCCCCCCCCCCCCCTAACGGGGTTCCAGAACATCGTGAACCGGCTTCCTCTTCGCCGGGCAGAAACTGTAGACCTGAAACGATATTCGACGTCCGTCCACGAAACTCGTGGGTTACGTAACTGTCACGGACAAAACGGGAGCCGTGGCATTGTCGAACTTTTTTACTATTAAATAAAAAAAATTGTATTTCTATAAGGCAAAATTAATAGAAATTATGGACGTTTGAGATTAATACTTGAAGGTATTTATTTATGACAACAAAATAGTTGTTGAAATTGGAATTAGAATGATGTTGTTCATGAAATTTGTATAAAAATAATTACTCATTCTTATCGTAATTTTTACGAAATTAATTGTAAAGCGCAAAACGTGTAAATCACTGCTACATTTCTGAAACATGCACTTAAGGCATACTTCTTTTAAACGTTTATTATGATTCCAATGGTGAATAATTTTGTCTATTAAAACCCTGTTATTTGTAACATTTTCTTCAGAAATCTTTTCGTTTCAGGAGTTCCCCAACATTCTCAATAGGATTAAGGTCATAGGAATTTCCTAGCCAATCCAATAATGGAATATTTCATCCGCAGAAATTGTTTCACCGATTTAACCGTGTGACACGGTGCTCCATAGACTAACAATTATGCTTTGGAAAACTGTTGTTAGTTAGATTTCCTTTAATGTAGACAAGTGGTCCTATGAATATAACCAGATACTGTAAATCTTTCTTTTTCTCGGCCAGGCTCTCGAAAACCTGCGGTGCACATCGCGATTACCTCGGTCGAGAGTAGCGTATATGCAAGAACAAACTCAACGAAAAAGGAGATTCCTCGAGGATAATTCACGAGCAGACCGAGGGGGTATGTCGACGATGGTTTCTTTCCCGTTTCTTGCTCCTTCCGTCACGGAACGACGAATCCTTCCCGGAAGCCGTGTCCGCTGAATCTGCCACGATTCTGTTCGCCGACCCCGTTCTCTACCCGACCCGTCCTTCGATTCTACCGATTTCCCACCGTACCGCTGGTCTCTAGCCCTCCCTTTCTCCGCCTTCATTCTCCCTGCCACCGATTTTTCGATTCGCTCGAGATTACCTCGAAGGAATGCTTCCTTCGATTTCGACAAGCTTTTGTTGTTTTCTGACCGACGATTTTCATTTTTTTCCCCCCACCACTGACACGGTTTTTTTCTTTTTTCTTCGTCTCCCTCTTCGACGTTCCATCTACGAGGAATCACACGATTTCTCACGGTTCATACACCTTCGTGGAACGATTAAACGCACTGTCATTGCACTGAACCATCAATTACGAACGGTTCGGGGGTTTCATCGGAGAACTTATTAACCGTAGCTTCAGCTCGATCGGGACACCTGCCTTTAGTGGTTCCCCTCATTTCTCTTCGTTTTTCTCTACTTTTCACCAACGATATATCGTTTCGCCGGGTTCATTTACTATTATTAATTGAAAGCGGCTGATTCGTTATAAAGATGGCGAGGTCGCGGGTGTATGCAGGGGAACACGGCGGTTCGCGTTTTCCCGTCTGGTTCTCACGATTCGAATCTTCTCAGAGGCGGTGTATATATACCTGCGATTCTTCAACGACTATCTGCAAGTCTCCTCAGTTCTCAAGCCGTTCTTCCGGTCATGCTATCATTCCGGTTCTCACGCCTTATTCGAGCATCGAGACACGGCATGGAAATAACAGCTCCACGTCGACAATGTCTCTTTTCGTTCGGCGGGCTTAGAACGAGTAATTATGTACACCGACCTGCAAACTCGGCTTCTGTTAGGGAAAAAAGTGGAGTATGAAAAGGGTCTCACCTGGTAAATTGATTTTTAAGTACTCGAGTAAATGTTAAATCGAATGTTAATTTTACATAAATTTCAGTAATTCCCGAGACCAAGTGGTTGGAAGCCCTTCCCTTACGCCATATTCTCCCCTAGCCGAAGCAGAGTTTACTCGTGGGTGTACATTAACGTGCAAACTCTGCTTCCGCTAGGGGAAACAGTTGCGTTGGACAAGGGCCTCCTACAACTTGGTAAATTTAATTCAAATACTGGAATAAATGATAAATCGAATGTTACTTTGACATAAATTTCAGTGATTCTTGATACCAAGTGGTACGAGATCCTTCTCCTACGCCATATTTTCCCCTAGCCGAAGCAGACTTTGCTTGTGGGTGTACATTAACGTGCAAACTCGGTTTCACCTAGGCCAAAAAGTGACGTGAGCCTCCTACCACTTGGTATTGGGAATTACTGAGATTAATGCCAAATTAACATTCGATTTAACCTTTATTTCAGTACTTGAAATTAATTTACGTTGTGTGAGGCTTTTTTCCTACACCAGTTTTTCCCCTAACAGAAGTCGAGTAGGCTCGTGTGTCTATGTAGGATCTCCGTGGCAAGCCGAAAGAGAGACTAGACTGGCTTGCGTCGAAAAAGTCGTAGGGAACGGTTTAGATTATCTTTATTGACTCCGTAAGAGTGACACACCGTGTATCATCTTGTGAAACGTGTAGGAGAACTTCCATAGTGAAGTGTGTCAGGGCGGTTGCGTTATCGACGACGATTTTCACGCGGCGGGTTTTTCGTTTTTTTTTATGAGTTCGCCGAAGCGAATCGACCAGGAGTAAGAGAGAACTATTGTCGGATGTAAAAACAGATTTATCGCGTTGCGTTTATGGCTGTGGAGTTGTATGATTTAAAGCGACACCTTTTATTAGGTGTTCCGTAGATTTCGAGTATAACCGGGCTGTTACAATATTTTCAGCCTTAACGTTTAAATTCTATTAGCAGTATGTACAGTCACTCGCAGTTTTCGTCACGGAAGATTGATAGCTTTATTTGAGAAACTTCACGTATGGAATTTCATTCGAAAACTAAGAAAACCTTATTGTTCAAGTATAGTGACTAAAAGAATTAAATTTAAGAATTAAAAGATTTAAATAGAAATTGTATACAAAATTTGTACACTTTAATTATAATTTGGAAAATATACGAACGAATATACATAAGTGTCAGTTTTTAATAAAAGTTAACATAATAAAGATACGTGAACAGAAATTGTATGTAAATTTTTCAATCTGTTTGTTATTAAAGTATGTGAACGAATATGCGAGTCATTGTATTTGCGATAGTTGAATTACATGCACGGTAGTCTGGGATATTTGTAGAATCGAGCTACTTTTAATCGATCCTCCGTGTTTCCCGAAGGAGTGGAAATTTTCATCAGGCCAGAGCAAGGTGTGAATTTAAATACACTAAATGGTGCTCCAGCTTGCCGATGTTCGTTTCACCAGATCGAGATCCATCGAATTACACTTCGAGGTTCTCTAGCGTGCGTGTCAGGCGGCCTGGCGCGTACGATCGAGAACAAAACCTAAGTTTCTCGGGTCGCGACGCCGTTTATAATGAAGATTAGCTCCCTGTGACTGAAAGCAAATAAGGAAAAGCAGTAATAAATACGTGTTCGAAACTGGTTATACGGTTCGAGTCGTATAGAAAACCGCCGGTTTCACTTCGTACCCCCGTGCGGATTCAACCTGTTCCCAGGAGGATCGAGGCTTTCCGTCGATGGCGGACGACGTAGCAAAAGTTTCGCAGGAGGTTCAACCTGACCCGTTTGGTATATCTCAGAGACAGGCAATCCATTACCACAGGCTAAAGGAACAATTATTTAGACAAGCTTATGCAACACGAAACATTATCTTATCCTACGATTACTACTATTTCGTTCCTTGCTCAACCAATAATGGATAAAATTTCTTGTATCTTTGTTACTTTAAAGTCCCATGTAGATAAAAACGCCTGCCTCTATCCCGTATGAATTCACAGAGTAGAACTACGTACATACACCAGATGTATGGGATCAGAATTCGATGGAACATTAACTAATTATAGTAAATCCTCGATGAGTGTTCGAAGGCTCTGAACATTAAACATTTCATAGATAAAAGGCTATGTACGACCCCAACAAATATCATTGGCATCGAAATTCAAAGCCCTATCCACTCTGTTAAACTCAATTAAAAAGGTCAGCCTGGAAACCTCTCCTTGTCAATGTAGCGGTTCCTTCGAGCACTCATGGAGGATTCAGTGTAATAAAAATTACAGAATCGGTAGATGGTACAAATCATTCCTAGCTAGTTCTAGATTACTTCCATCAAATCTTTGTGTGAACGATATTTTTCCCTTTAATTAGTCAACAGATCTGGTCCCACACTTTTGACCGGTAGTGTGCACGACTTACTCGAAGATAATCGTTATCGTCTAAAATTGCGTCGCATCCGCAACAAGGAATGGAAAACGGAAATCGAGGAAAACATCTCGACGGTTTCTAGTTTCCTGGATCACGTTGTACCTTTCTAAATCGGTTAACCTCGTCGATCACGAATTCTCCGCTGATTGGTGTTTCCGACCGCGGCGTTCCTGCAGGTTTTCCCGATAGACGCTCGATCTGCACCGCGACGGCACGTGATTAAGAGAAGAAAAACCGCCGGCACACGGCCCTCTACCGTCATGTAGTAATAATCCACGAGGAACACCGAAGCGTTAGGCTCGTCACGCGTCCTGTTCGTCGCTTTTCCACGCACATACACATATATATATATATATATATATGTGTATAGTATACACGCCATATATATACACATACTTCACTCCGTTTCCTTACTGACCTTGGTCGAAAAAATGCAAGCGTTTCTTGCCCATAGGTATTTTCCGTCTGTCCACGACATTGCGCAACGACAAAACGTACGAAGACACAAGAACGACGGATTTTTTTCGGGGGAGAGATCGGTTCGACCGTGTTCGGCTGATCCATTTTGTGGACGGTCGCGATATGGTAAAAAAAAAATAATAATGGAAAAAAAAAAGGTTCGCGGCTGCGAGTTCCCTTTCGATATCTTATCGAGCATTATCGATCGCGACCGACGTCACGACGCGGACTGGCAATGAGACGAATGGTCACCGTCCGGAGTCGGGCCGAAAGAGCGAAACAATAAATTGATTTCAAGATTTGACCCAGAAAAACAAAGGAATGAAAACTCAAATGAAATCGTGTAAAAACTGTCCCTGTCTGTTCCAACGTTTTTTCTAGGGCTGAACGTTGTAAGAAAATGGGTTTCAAGATTACCTTGTCGATAATCTAGGCCGTGTAGGAGTAAGAGAGAGAGAGACTGTCGAAGGAAAAGGGTGACGATTATCCGAGGGAGAGAACGTCGAGAACACAGCGGAGGTGGAAACAATAAAATACCGAACGAGCCTTCGTGCCACCGGATACCTTCGTGTGGCTGGCCGTTCGCGGACTTTCGAAACCATATTAAATCGTGACACAGATTTGCTCTTAGGGATCGTTCCTCGGATCGGTACGGTCGAGTTACCCAGTGGGTGAATTCTTAACCGGTGATAAATCGATAGATCGTTGCCTCTCTGCATTCCGGGATACCGCGACTACGCGTGAAAGCTAACGCGCGATGGTATGCTAATAACCGGTTGCTGTATCGATTCCTTCATTAGGCCGCGGCCGATTCCGACGATCGTTCACCTTAATTCATTTTCTGACTCTTCAAACACGAAGCTTCCGTGACGATACACACTTTCGGTTAATGAAATCGGTCCTCTGTCTGTCGCAAAATTCGTCCAGAAATCGGCGGGTTCGGTTGCGCAATCGTCGAGCCGGTGGTGGCAGCGCGCGCGAGCGGTGTTTTTCGTGGCGAGGTCGCGAGCCGTGGAATAACGGTGACCGTAGCGAGGACAGTGACCCGATGAAAATCTTGGCTACACAAGAAAGAGAAACCGTTGAGAACGTGCCTCCCCCTCTAGCGAGGCCCGACGAAACGAAATAGATTTCACCGATCGCCCGCGATATCGATGAAAAACCTCCGCGACATTTAAGTGGGAGAGGGGGTTGGATGGGTGGAGGGGAAACGATTTCTGGAGCAAAAAGTATTACACGGAAGAAGAAAAAACTGTGTCGGATATTATTACTGTAATATCGTGGTTGGTTCGATCTGAACGATTTTAGAGTTATAAATAAACTGTTCCGTGGAAATGCCAAAAAACGTTGGAGTGTGATCTTTGACAGAGAATCTCTAACGTCGCGTCAGTGCTTTGAATAGACGATATATACCGATCACGAATGTTACGAAGAGAATAATTGTTACAAGTGATACCTGCCCGGAGAAATAATTCCTGATACCTGTTGCGGTGTCGTCGAACGGGGAAGGATGATGCTCATGGTGTACCGATCGCCATTGGTAACGTGCCTCGATCCTCTCCGTGTCCCTTTTCCCCTTCTCTCACTTGACCGGCAATACCAGCTTGCGCGTGGTTCCATCAACAATTTCGCACTGTTGTCCAGTTTTTCAGCGTCCACATTCAAGCTCCCCGTGCTGAGGAGGAGGTAGCCCTCCTTGAACTATACCGGGCGCACGATTTCTCCTCCATCGTCCATGTTCGAAACCGAGAAGATTCACCACGGTGTTTCGGTATCGTTTTCGTCGATGAAACCGTCACGCGTATTATACGAATAAACCAAGCGTCGGGATTACGGTGGAGAAGCAGCAGCGAGGAATATAAGCCAACAGGGAAGAAGGATAAAAATGGCACAAAACGGGGGTATCTTCGGTGGTTGTCGAGGCCCAGGGAAGAAGAGCAACGCGCGCGGCGTGGTTACGTGCTTGCAAAGGGAAAAAGGAGGTAGGATCTCTCTTTCTGTCTGGCTCGAGAAAGAGAGTGGAGGCTTTTAAAGTTGTAGGAGAGCGCAGCCGGGAGGACTCCGCGAACCGGTTGCTCGAAGTGACGTGAGTGAACTGAGGCTGCAGGCTGGCAGGTAACGCCAGGTAAACTCCGGCTCCGACCTGCGGTACACACGCAGGGAGAAGGAAGGTGGCTGGCTGGCTCGTCGACCGGCTGGGTGGCTACGCCGGAGCCAGCCAGCCGTAGAGACAGTCAGCTCGCAGTCAGTCGACCTGGGGAGTCAGCCTGCGGCCCCTGCGGCCGCAGGAACGGAGCCACAGGTGAGGGACGGGGTAAGAGGGATTCTCGAAGGGAGAAGTCAGTGGTAGGTGGGAGGGGGTATGGAGAGACAGAGACGGAGTAGAGAATCGAATGGAGGGGAAATGAAGAATTGGTGGGAGAGACAAGGAGAATGGTACATGGGGATATGAGAGACGGTGTTGGTGGTGTGTGACTCAGCTTGGAACGGGCGAATAGGCTCTCTCTCGGACACACATACAGGTATAACGAAACCCGTGTGGCCTACGTGTAGTGTGTACACGGGAATCCTCTCCACGTATACACGTATACACGTACAGAGTGATCGAGAAATAAGGGGCCCCCAAATGGTTTTCCGGTGAACCGGGCGGCCCCGGGATGTGATCGAATGTTCGGCGCCGATGTTCGGGGCACGTGGCACCGGCCCGACGTCGGATTTTGGGCCTATACCTTTCCGCTCCCCCCCTCCCCTTCTTTCTCATCGCCTGGCTCTAAGCATTTCCTTCTTTCCTTTTTGTTCTTCTTCTTTCGTTTTAGAACCTCTGTCGACGAGAGACACCGGGGGATGGGGAAAGTTTTATTTAGAGATCCTTCTTGCCTTGCCTTGCCTGGCCTCGTGTCGTCCGCGGTCCGGAGGGTTGCGGTTGGAATACGTTCAGACGCGACCGCGCCAAGTCGAATCGGTTTACAAAGAACGGGGATCCTCTCTACGTCGGGAGCAAGTCAAAGCTGCGGTAGCGGCTGATCTTGACTCTTAATTGCAACAGGATTTCTGCCGTTTCGGAGCGCCAGGTGGGGAGAGGGGTATTAATAACGCGGACAATTTACGCGGTACCGACGATTTCACGTGCACCGAACCATAGTTACGGGTTGCCCGCTCGAACTGGCCCCGTGTACACCTCGTGGGAATGCGTTTCCACGGTTTATTTAATAACGCTCAACCCCAGCGCGGCTTTATGCTACCAATAAAATGTCGATCGCGTGATTGAACCGAGGGCTCCCCTTCCTCCATTTTCTCTTCCTTCTCGGCTGATCGTGAAATCCTTCGAGAAACTCGCTCCACAAAAGAGACGACGATACTCATCAAGGGTTTATATCTTCTGATGATATTTCATCGGATTTTATCATCGAATAGGATCGTTGATAAATTTTGATGGCTGAATCAGAGATAGAGGTCGGTTAGATGGCTGCGCGAGAAAGAATTTCTATATTGATACCCCGGGGGAATGATTCGGTCGGATGACGCCACCCAGTATATTAGAGACTAACTATACCTGAATCCAGCAGAGCGTGACTTTTCACGTGTAGTCGTGGCTGGTGGTAGTGTGGCCATGATCGTACCGCGCGGCGTAGACTCGGATAGGACTTTGATAGAATTTACACGGTGACTTCGAACAGCCCAAGAACTATAGACCGCGGCATGGACACAGATTACGACAGGCGATTCTTCATTCTTTTTTTCCTCTTCTTCTTCTTCTTTATTCTGCCGACCGTGTGTCCGTCTGGACGGACCATTTGGGCTCATTTGTCCGGGATGGTATGGCGGGCAGGTACCATATTCCCGTCGTCGTTCCTCTCTGTTCGTGTGCGAGCACACGGTGGTTATTATTTCATTCGTAGTACTCCGTTAAATAAACCTGAAAGGAGCACAGAAACATCCTCTCGATTCTTCGCGCTCGACAAAGCTCTATTCGCACGTTTCACCAAATTACCATCGACGGTAATTAGCCCCGGTAATTACCCGGCCTCGATTCCGAGAGATTATTCTGCAGTTGGAACGATGGATCGCACTTCGCTGGTTATTAACAAATAAGGAACGTTTAACGAAGTCTATCTCTTCTGATTAATCTTACAGAGGGGGAGGGATACATTGTCCGTACATCTCTGACTTCTATGATACTACTATTCTGTTTATTCCTTGATATCGACGATACATACAGTAAATCCTCGATGAGTGCTCGACGGAACCTTGGCGTTTGAACATTAAATATTTCATAAATTAATGGCCATATACGGCTGAAATAAATATTCCTTCGGAATTCAAAGCTCTATCATTGTGCTAAACCTCATTAAAAAGTCAATGTTACACCTGGGGACTTCTTATTATAAGTGCCAAGAAGCCTTCGAACATTCATCGAGGATTTACTGTATGTATCGTCGATATCAAGCAAACTGTACAACTACTGTACAATTTTAAATTTCAAATTTAATAAACATGCTCCATCGAACGTCGTTCAACCCGTGCGAAATCATCCAGAATCAATAAGATTCCTCGATAAGTAGCGTATGTCAATCTGCGAGGAAGATGGCGGGCATCCTAATCGTCTTTCGCGTATGTACCTTCACCTCCAATTTGATCGGTGGTTCGATGACCATCGTTTCATAATTTTCCACCTTCTGTTCCGGCAGATTTGTGTTTGCGTTTTATTTTCACGTGGCGTTCACCCTGTTTCGCGGCGGCGTTCCTTGTTCGTTCGAGGATTACCATGACCATCGCAGCGCAACTGGTCTATGCGCACAGAGAGAAATGCAGCTGATGCGCACGGCTGAATCCCGAGGTCAGCGACTCGTCGACGGAGTTAGTGGAGCGCTTAGGCTCGCTCCAGGGATTTTATGAATTGGTGCATGGTCGAGCCGCGAGCCCAAGAGTGGTGGAAGGAAGAAGAACCAAGGAAGAAGAAGCAGGGTAAGAGACGAGGGGGTACTTGCTGAGTCCCTATCGTGGTATAATTCGACGAAAATCGTTGATGGGAGAAAAACAAAAACATTTGGATACGTGGTTCGCATATAACTGGGAAGTTATGAAAAGAACGGGGTAGGGGTATCGGTTTGATAGCATGTACAGCTAACTTTACGGTTCGATTCACAGGGTTTCTCGACCCGACGTCGAGTTCGATATACCCACAATGTTGTCAGTGGGAATGCATTAATGATAAAATAACAATCATGTTTTATCCTCTACCTTTGCACCGTCGAACGTCATCGTCCCAGACTCGTTTTGTTGTCCTTCCTTTTAGTCCTCTATTCCCTGACGATCGAGTTGGTCCACGTGGTCGCCTGTTGATTCCCTCCGGTTCTGTCGCTTCTGGTACCCCATCCCTCCTTTGGCGGTGATCGGTAGCGAACGTGTGTAGGGCCATGATTGTCCTCCTCGGCGTTCCTATTCCTCGTTTCTTCTCTCTGTTGCCGTTCACTTCACGGTGGTTCCGTTCGCGGTGCTATGGAGTGTACGCAGGTGCATTAACCGGACATTCAGCACCGTAACGCTGGCCTTAGAGACGGCGAGGATACCAGGAGAACGGAGAAAAGAGAGGATCGAGGGAGCAACGGAGAGAGAGGACGGAAAGTGTATAAGAACCGGGGATGGAGAACGGTGGGGGGGCACCTGAAGTTACCTAGAGTTCCCTGCTAGAGCAGATGGTTGGGATTCGAATTCCTCCGTCGTGTCGCCCTCCACGACGGAATGAGACGTGTATATTCACGTCCAAAAAACGTTCGCGGAATCAGCCCGAACTAAAAGCGGAAACGGAGCGGTCGAACGTCGGGAGGATTCTGTGCAGTGGGCACGGATCCTACGCTATAGAAACGTGACGAATATTTACCGAAATGAAAGTTATGAGTCAACGTTTCCCAATACTAAGGTTTTCATAAATAGCACCAGTTTCTCCGGGTACAGTAAATCCGCGACGAGTGGGCCTTGCCACTGTGTAACCCTGAGAAATTGTCATTTTTTGGGAATTCTTTTTCGGCGAACGAAATGTTTAACACACGTGAGGTGTTGTCTATTTATTAGTATACTTATTGAGAATATACAAAAATTTTCTTTTGAAATTTTTAATAGTTTCAAGGTGAGCGCCTTGACACAATTATGTAGTGTTGGCGTAAGTGATTCTAGGAGAACGAAGCATCAGAATCGAAAATTTTTAACTGATTTTTACTCAATATGAGTGTCCTTATCGTCAGAAGGAAAATTATTTTGACCGCTAGAACGTAAACAAAATGGCGGAGGGGTAAAGCTTGAATTTCGAAATTCGGTGAATTTTTTTAGTCATTTTTCATTATGCAACTATTAAAAGTTAAAAAAAATTTATATACTCTCAATAATTCTATTAATAAATGGACAACACTTTATTTATGTTGAACATTTTGTCCACTGAAAAATAAATTCCCAAAAAATGACAACTTTTCAGGGTTTCACAGTGGCAAGATCCCTGAAATATTTCATAAACTAATGTGGCTGAAACAAATACCATTGGCTTGAGAATTCCAAGCTCTATGTGTCAAACCTAATTAAAAACTCATCGATACACCTGGTGACCTCTTCTCACCGAGGAGCCTTCGAACACTCATCGAGTATTCACTGTACTCCGTCAATCTCCATAAGCTACAAAAGAATCAGCGAAACGAAAGAAGTTGCGCTCTACCCAAACAAGAAATTAAGGAAAACCATGTTATCGTAACAATGGGTCGTAGGCCCCATTATAACAGCTGCGGTGGGTGATTCACGCGTAACGTTAGACCCCTGGTGTGTAGCTCGGACAGAGCATCGTGTTCGTACGTTAATAGTATGTTGTGTGTTATCTCTTGGTCTGACGTCAAACCCGTTGACACTTGTATTGGTTTGACAATGACCCAAGGCCGTCGAATCCACGGTGCTTTGAAACATTCTGCGGTGACGTAGTCGTATCTCGCGGAAACTCGAAACTGTACACACCACCACTATGATGATCGGCGGTGTCCCCGAAAAACCGGTGCGTTAATCCGCGAACGGTTTTGGAGCCGCACCAAAACGGCACCCGAGCAAACACGTTGTAACCCCCCTTTTTGCCAGCCGGATGATAGCTTGGGCACGCGCCAACCAGCGACGGAATACAGTGTGGGCTGGTAGGAGGAAGAGAAATGCGGCGAGACTCTGACGGTAAACCTCGTGTTTCGGACAGGTGCTCTCGATTGGAAACGGTCCTACACACCCCGGTCCTCCATCCCTGGCTGAACGATCCGTGTGTACCCTACGGATCGTCAGGCACGAAGAACTTGCGCCAACGGCGTGGCGGTGGCGACGCGATATAAATAAAACTCGGGGGAATTCGAGACGCGATATTATGTCTGGACGAGTCCTCCTTTCTGCCCTATACACTCCTTATTTCCCCCTACCTTTTCGTCCCACGAAGCGAGATGAGGCTACTCTGTAGTCGCTTTTCACGGAGAAACTGGTTTCCATCGCGCCACCGTGAAGATTCCCGGTTACATCCGTGCAAACCCTCTCTCCCCCCCCCTACCCACTAACCCTGAAGAAAGCTCCTCAGCATCGTGTGGCTCTCCCCGAGACCTCGTCTTCGGCTCTGTACTCACGGGAGTCGGGTAATGCGGCTTTAATGCTGCTCGAAGATGCAACACGAGACGCGTCAGGGGACGAATTCGATTTAAAGAAAAAAAAAAAAAAGAAGAGAGAAAGAAACTAGTTTAACGCGTGTCGTGTACCTTGAACCTTGGGTGTCCTTGCGTTCCTCTTGTTTAACCTTTTGGTAAATTTTATGTTTAGGGGATGCAACTTCGATGACCTGGACCTTGACGTATGTTGTTAAGGTAGCTTCCGTAAATTTTTAATAATTATAGATCCTGGTAGATATTTTCTCGACCTCCCCGAACACAAAATCGTTTCTATAGTTTTCCTGGATGGTATCTTCTTTAGAAATGTCTGCGAAATTTGATACTGTGAAATGAATTTGCGTAGGAGGAAAAACTATTCGTAAAAATGCAAAAACAATGCGTAGAAAGTACGCGCAACGACTCTTGAAACTTTGACTGCTATTTAAAGCATTTAAAATTAGGAAATTCAAGAACTGTATACACTGATATAATCAGGAAAGTCTCCTCTATCTTTTAAGGCTAAACTGTACTTTCTAGCGTTTTTAATTTTCACATAATACGCCATTATTGTCCGAAATCGCGTGTTTTGACAAAAATGGGTGTATTTCAAAAACAGAGGATGATACAGCAATTCTGTTTCCGAATTCTTGTTTAGGAGAAGAAACTATACAAGGATTGCCAAGGATATTGCAAAACAGACATAAGGGTAAAATTAGTAGGACAGTGATAATCTGTAACTCGCGATTTTCTTTCAGTACAAAGTACTCGTAAAAATCTCAGGTCCACTTTTGCAGATTATTTCGTGTATCAAGTTGTCTCCAGGGGGTTAAACGTCAAAAATCCCTGTTTTCGACCCTCCGGGCCCGCGTCATCAGCCCACGGAATCTCACATGGTGAACGTGTAGTGTCACGAAGATAAAAAGAAAAAGGAGGTTGAAGGTGTGAGTTATCATCGCGAGTCCACGTCATCTCATCCGTCGGCCTATAATCGTTACGTACGAAAAACTGGTTTCCCAGACCTCTGACGGGCACTTATCTAACGACTATCTTTCATCTGATATTTCTTGGGGCCACGGCGGCGGCTGCCCCGAAAACGGTCGTCGAGCATACCGACGAAAACTTACCGAAACACGGTGGTGATGCGCAGGGTCGGCTTTTTAGCTGAAACTTTTTAACGGCGTCGGATAACGATCCTTGACACCCTGGTTTCATCCCCCCTCCCACCCTTGATTAACTGTAGCACGTAGAGACGACGTTGGTTACGCTTAACTGCGTGTGTCCATGTCCACGGTTTTAATTTAAGGGTCGACCATTCGTGCCCACGGTGTACATACATATCTGGAAATAATATCGGTTCTCACAATCCCTGTGTGTGCGTTTTACCGTGTGTCGAGTCGTGATCGTCAACTGGAGTGGAGGGGGGACATACACACAGCCTATGGCGGATCGCCGTGATTCCTTTATGACCTCGAAGCGATACGTTCTGAATGCTAAAAGGTCGCTGCCGCAACCACCATCACTGGTTCGTCTCATCGAGAGAACCGACCGAATCCGTCGCTATATTTATGCTTTTTTTTCTTTCTTTTGTTTCTTTTTTTTCTCGTTTCAGGGAATATGTCCCTTTTGTGTATGCGATACGTACGTGACGGGCCGCCGTTTACAGCTTACCCCTCTTGGGGGAATAACATTTCCGCCGCATTACAAATTCCTCTTTGTCGACCTGTACGGGCTGACGGAAGTCGACTATCGTGCTGGTTCTCGACCCTGACCCAACGATACTCCTGAAATCCCCTTGACAAATATATATTTATATACGTACCCTGTCTGCTTGGTTGCTCGTGTTTTCCGTTGCGAGGGGAAAGCCGATTTTCGACGCGGTGGAATCTACGTGTGTAATTCTATAATCTGTAAATAAATGGAAGTAAATGGTACAATAACTGTTCTACAGTTGCGATGGAAAGACACGAGTTTATAACTTCTAGGGTAGATAGTACTTATCGAATAATGACAATAGTTCTAATAAATATAAGTCGACAAATTTTCAAAGTTATAAACAATTTGTTGTTTCGGACTTTCTCGCTTCGGGAGCTAACGTACCGTATGGAAACAATGGATTACATTATCATTTCTTCTTTTTCTGGTTACAGAAGTTTTTCTAAGTTTTTTCTTTACAACTCCCTTCATTGATTCCATACAATGCAATAACTTAAAGCAAAAAAAAATAGGTTATAATTTCGTAAATATTAATTATTCCACCCATATGTTTGTTAGGATTTTTTGGTCATCATTTGACAGTAACTATCTACCCTAGAAATTACGAAAACCCCTTCTTTCTACCACCCAGCATAGTATATTGACGAAATCTATTACTGTGAAATAATTTCCAAATCTAATGTACGCACGAAAGATAGAATTTATTGAAAAGGAACGAACCACTTCCGGGCTGCCAGCAGGTCTCCTATTCCACGTGGTTCCAACGTTAATCGTCGTCGGGCCGATAAACCGATAGTTTGTAAATTTCTGTTCCGTTTTCCAGGCCACTGAACGCTGTCGGTATCGTTTCTGATTACGATACGTTCGCGTTTTAGCGTCAATATTCGTCCCGATCTGAAGTCTACGGCCGAGAGACCTGACTCACCGTGGCGCGCCTTCTGTAACAGGTGTTGGAAGTCGCGCGCGCGGTGTTTGGCTCGCTTCAACAGGTAAGACCTGCACCGTCGAAGGTTTACAGGCAACGGACCGTTTCGCAGGTGAAACATACAGCCCCGCAGCTGCAAAACGTGATAGAGGGGAAAGGGAGGGGGGAAAGAAATCGCTTTATTTGACACGCCTGTACCTTCCGCGAGGCTTTATTGAGCCAATTCGGCGACCGACCATCGCGTTCTTTCATCCTCGGAACTTGTACGCCCCGGTATAAAATCACGGAAATCGTTCGACCGTAACACGATAATAATTTTCATTCGAATCCTCTTAACGCGACTTGTTACGTTACTTTTACCCTTACTCGGTTATCCAATTGAAACTCGAATAATTTCGATATATCCTCGTAGGCAGAGATACAGAGTCGTAGTGATGCAGAGAGTCGACGGGACTAGCCGTCATAGTTGAGGCGTCCACGGAGTTCCATGGTACAAATTACGACGCCTGGGGCCTCGGCGTATCTTAATCTTGTCAGTAAACCGGCTCTCGGCTCCCGATGCCTTCGATTGATCATCCACGGAAACCGTACTGGTTATATATACATATACATATATACCCAACAATTTCGACGAGGCTCGACTGACGGTTGCACTCGTTTTTTTTTTTTTTGTTTTTGTTTCTTTCGTTCGGGTACGCTACCTGGAAGTAATTTTCGAGGGCATAGTGGTTGGTAGGGAATTTTTTTTCAGGTTAAAGATATCACGAGAGATAACGGAGTATAGCTCGATATCCGATTGTCATTACCTAGCTGGATGCGGATTTGAAATATGTTCCGTTGCTTCTCTCTTGATCCTCGAAACTGCACGGACACTCCCGGTTCGAAGCCAAGAATAGTCCACGGTGAACGTTTCCAAGTCCTTCGAAACAATCCACAAATTGTACGTGACAGGGAATTACCTTCGAAGTCACCACAAACTATCCCCCTTTTCTCTCGGATTCCTTGAGAGTTGTTAGCTCGCCGAGCCATCAGGGGAAACGAAACGCAAGACTCTATACCTCTCTGATACCTCGTTTAACAATATTTGCGGATAATTTATAATACATTGTTTGTAGGAAGGATAATTTTTTTTTTTTCAGCCCCTGCTTTCCAGCGCAGCGTGAAGGAATAGGTCAGCGGCACCGTCGTTTGTTCGCGATGGTTAGAATACACATATCGCGCGTGATGTGTGCCCGACGTAAGTGGAGCCTATGGTCGATGGGTACGCGACGGGCAGGTTGGAAGGTGCATAAACACACATAGAAGTTGGAAATGCCGGGGATTGGCAAGAGGAGCCAACGCCGCCGCGACCGAGTTCGCCGGAGACACGGCTGGCCGCCTGTGGCTTCGCTCTGCCGCTTTTCGTCTCTCCTTTTCTCCGTTCTGCCCGAAGCAGGAGCCCAGGCCCATCCGTCCGTTCGTTCGTTCCTCTTCCCTCACGGAATTACCAACCTTTTCCCTTCGTCAGATTTTACCGCGAAGCGAACCACCGTGCGCTTCCAACCCTCCGACTCGCCGAGGTTAGGTGGTGTCTTCGAGACGTTGCAGGTGCCCGTCTACGGGGTGTCCTTGAAAACTCACCTGCGACCAACTAGGGACGAACGATGGAAAATGTAACGTCCTGAAGGTAAGGTAAGGTGTTACAGGACACCATCTCTCTAGGTTAGTCCTATGTAAAATAATCATAGGATTCGTTATGTTCGTTTATACTCTGATACCTAGTAGACCTTCAAGTTTAGATGATGTAATTAGGATTGTATGCATTTATAACGTGTATGACTATGTGAAATCTGATGAATGGTAAAGTGAACATCAAATCTTAATAAAATTTCTGTTTTAGCCTTGTCGTAAAAAAATCCTTCAGAAATGAAAGCAAAATTACTTCGAAGAATGTTATTTTGCATGAGTTATGCAATCTAGATATAATATTTGACTGTAAACGGGAAATATTTGCTTTAGACTAAAAGACACGGTATTTACAGAGTTAACTCTTTCGACCTGAATTTTCTTTGAAGAGTTAAAAAAAATATTCGATTACACATTTTAACTCAGTAGGTTGTTTCGATGATTTTATGTTTAAAAGAAGTGTTTATATGTCCAATAGTTTTGTAGGTATTAAATGTACACAGATGTGGACATTAGGATTAAGAGAGCACAAATGAAAGAACATGGAAGAATTTAAATTTATAAGAAAAATATGGATCCAACACAATGGACCTACCTAAAGCTTTGTGTGAAATTCTAAGAAACAGTTTCTTTCCCCGTGGAGACACAAATGCAGTTTACATGTTCTTCGAGCGACCAGGACATTTTGTGAACTTGCAGCGACATGGAGATCCAACATCATGCAAAAGCAATCGGTTAGTGGAATCGTACTGTATTTCTTGAGCAGGGCGTGTTTGAATTTCCGAAATATTCATCCTCACCGAGTGTAGAATCTCTACGTACACAAATGTGACCACCAGCTCTGAAAGGGTTAAATATGTGCCTAGCATAGGCGTAGCCAGGTTATCAGTTTTTGGGGGTGGGGCAAACTTTGTCTCAAGGTAAATTTTGTGATGTTGCTTTAAATAAATTTAAAATGTATTTTCAAATACCAAATATTAGTTAATATAATATTTATCTACTGTCGGAGAGAAACAAAATCTAATTGTTTTCTTCTAGGGGGTCGATTAAATGCTCCTCTCTGCCACCCCTGGCTACGCCCACGGTCTTAAGTACTTATGTTAAGCGTAACTATCAAAATTAACACACCTGTGGGGAAGAATTCAGTAAGCTTGAATGCCGTGGCCTTTTCGGCAAATGGATAGAAGGTACAAGAGATGATTCGAAGAAGCTGAAATCCACTTTACAGGTTCGTGTCGCGACAGATGCTCGTCGCCTCGGATCAAAAGACTCTGTGTGCACGTGCACGGGTAACGGGCTTCGGCAGTCGCATCTGTCGTGAACGGGGGAACTTGATTTATGCTTATCCTAACTAACGGATCGCTAGAAGATTCATAATCGAGTCTACGTAGAATCGCGCGAATCCATTCGGTCGGTCGCGATTCGTATGCGTTTGTAACAAACCTGGATGCCGGCGTTACGGGAGGGCAGTCTCATTGAGAAGCGGAAAAAAGTGCTTCTTTGAGCACGTTTTGCGTTGCAAAGTGTATTTGTCACACCTCGATATTTTTCCTTATATTGCATACATACATGAATACGGAAGTTTCGTGGCTGCGACTGACCTTATGCGGGATTATGAAAAAGTCATCGCTTACTCACGGAATTAAAACATTCCTTCCGCTTCATCAGAAACAGAGATAAATTTTTCGTTTGCCAAAAGTCCTAGATGTAAGCGAAGAAATTGTTAAAAAAATAGAGGTCACAAAGTCGTTCGTTTTATAAGCTAACTGTCTTGCTCAATTTTGGAGATCTACCAACTACTAAAATGTTCTGTTTATAACCCATTCTTGTTTAAATACTGATGTTTTTTAACTATATAGAGCTTAAATAAAACATATGTTCCTGATAGAAAGTTTCATCAGAAATCGATTGTCGATACCCACGTTTCGTGGAAACTTTAATGTTTTACAATAAATGCTAATTAAGTGAAGATTTAAGAGGCCGCTGCGGCCCTCATAATCAGAAGAAGGGTTGATACAGTAAATTCTCGATGACTGTCCGAAGGCTGCATATTTGCATAAACAGCCGTAGAATCGAAAAGCAAAAAAGAAATACTGGATGGTAAAATTTCCGTAAAACTATGGCTCTAGAAACACTTTCTCTCACAATGACACTTATCAAATATACAGTAAATGTTACGAAGCATTACGAAATTGTGGACAGTCGGAAATAAATATTGCTTGGGGGATGTTTAAGCCTGACGGATAACGTTTATGCTACTACAAAGCACAGTAAACCCTCGACGAGTGTTCGAAGCCTCCTCAGCACTGACAAGAAGACATCCCCGTGTAGAACGTCGACTTTTTCATGAAGTTTAGCACAATGATAGATCTTGGAATTCTGAAGCTAATAACATTTGTTTCAGCCGCATAGGGCCATTAGTTTCCGAAATACTTAATGTTCAATGCGGAGCCTTCGAACACTCATAAAGGATTTACTGTATTCTGCCACGAAAAGCGCATAAAAGTTTTTCCTTGAAATAACATAGCGTTTTGTGAACCAGCAGGGAGATTTCAAGAATACTTTCGAGCCACCCAATAGATGATTTAGTCGAAGCTTCCGAGGTAAGTCCCGTAGTCGGAGCAGCGCACGAAGGAACGAACGAGCGAGGCTCACTCTTGCAGAGTGCCGCTGTTAGCGCATCGCACTATGACTAATTACGAGCTCAACTCACCCCACTGTCGGCCGATACGGCCCTATAAACGCCGCAGCACCACCGCGGAGTCATTGTTCCTTTCCACGTCTCTGCATACTCCTTCGTTCCGTCCTCTTTCTACGCTGTGCTCTGTTTCTTATTTTTTCCCTCCATCGTCGACGATGATTTTCTTCTATCCGTGGAGTTGTTCGCGTATCCACCCGGGGGTACCGAAGCGATTCGCGATAGCTCGTGCCTCGAACACGGCTTTGTCACGGCCGTGCACTCTCCTAAGAAGTCGTCTAATTTCTTTTCTCCGTCGAATTCTACGGAGTCAAGAACCATTTCCTATATAATATAAAGTTCCCTCCCCCCCCCCTTCGTCACAGGAATTGTATACAATCTTATGACTGTTTTTTTTCCGACGCCATTATCGCCTCCTAGCCTGGAACGCGTGCGCGTGTACCGTTTGTAATTATCGCGATGATCGCGAATGTTTTTTTATGGACGCGATTGCAAATTTATAATTGTAGTTGGAAATGTTAGATTAATCGTATACCGTGGTTTTTCTAACGTGGTCTATATAGCTTCGACGGTGATATACATACATACCTGTCTTCGATGGGATCCGTGCGGCGTTAAGCAGCGAAGCTTGCACCCGTAAATGATTCTTCCGAGTAATCTATCCCTCGGCATCGAGTGTACTCGTGGCTTCTCGCCTCTGTAATTTAGGAGGAAACGATTTACTGTTTCCGGTAATGGGCACCAGCAAACCGTGTCCGCGTAAAGTCACGGTTTGGAGGATGAAGAACCGGCCGATTAACAAAAAGCACGTTTGTTAGAGTGTGTACCCTACCGCGGAACGGGTCGCCTAATTTGGCGGGTACCGTTACGTACCCACAAATTCCGAGCCTGAACGAATAAAAGTAGTATTGCTGTGAGTTAATGACATATTGCGCCTGATGCTTGAAGCATAGTAATTATAACTGCTCTAGCTGATCCTTCACCCTGTGGTTTCGTGTAATTAATTATGAATTTTCCTATGGCAATTAAACGTATTAGTAAATAGAGGCTGGTCGAGGCTATTAACACCTAACGATGTTTCTTTAACGAAGACGGTTCTGGTTAATTTTCTGTCGATTCATGGAAATTAATTGTTGTAAAGGATTTTTCCTGGTGGAAATTGGATGATATAAGTAGGGTGGTTGAACCATCTTGAAGGTCTGGAACGTTTTTTTGGATAAAGACTAGTCTGCATAGTTTTTCTAATGCTTGTGATTCGTCAAAAAACACGATGAAACTCATGGTTCGCACGTATTTACGAGTTTCTGCCATTGTTCCGACAGGTACCGTCGGTATCTTTCCACGAATGGACGACATTATGGTAGGAGGGGGCTCGGGCGCGAAAGACACGGAAAGTAGGAGAACATCCTGTGTCGTAGGACCCCCTGTTCACGCTCCGCTGACTTTACTTCGTAACGCTGATTTCCTAAGTATCCTTCCTTTTCACGGTGTAGTGAGCTAAGTCGAAAAAGGGAACGAAGTGAAGCACCGACCAGCTTTCCGTACATGAGAATGGGCCGTACTGTTAATTAAAGCACTTCGATCTGGCGCGAGAACACGTTTTCTCACGTCTCGACGCACCCTTTTTCATCGGTCGTTTATTCAGATAAGACAATGGGACGATACAGAACGGAATTGTTGCCCCGTTTGTCTGAAAACAGTTCTCTGGGACGAATATGACGTATCTTTTTTATATGAAGTGTACCGCTTGACGGCGGGGAAAAGTGTCATAGGGGAAGGACGTACTACCACTTGGTAAATATAATTCAAGTAATGCATTACATTAAATATGGTTAAAATAAATGTTAATTTCGTATAAATTTCAGTAATTCCCATTTTAAGAAGTAGGAGCATAGTAGGAGGCCCATCCCCTATGTCACTTTTTCCCTTAGCGAAAGCCGAGGAACCAACAATATCACGTATGACGTCATAGCCTACGTAACATGTATGCAAAACTATTTCAATTTCTCCTTGTTAGTAAGTTGTTATTAAGATATCTGACCATTGAATATTGTAAAAAAGATCAGGAGCAATTTTTTGGTACCATGATCTGTTTGTAAAAAGACCATTTCCTATGTATTTTGCAGATAACAAATTTTTGGGTTATTTGCGAATATCTCATTAAACATAAATGGTGCAATGGGAGCAATTTCAGATTCGGAAAGAACAAATCGGAAGCAATTTTTTGAGATATAAATCGTTAAGATACGTTAACATTAGGAGCCAACTATTTTCCGGTGGCACCAGAGACCCCGTGTGGTGAGAACGTGGGGTCACAGAACCCCCGGTGGAGGCGCCAGAGACCCCGTGTAGTGAGAACGTGGGGTCACAGAACCCCCCGGTGGAGGCGCCAGAGACCCGTGTGGTAAGATCGTGGTGTCATAAAACCCCCGCAGGTGGCGCCAGAGACCCCGCGCGGAGAGATCGTGGGGTCACAGAACCCCTGGTGGAGGCGCCAGGACCCCGTGTGGTGAGAGAGTGGGGTCATAGAACCCCCCGGTGGAGGCGCCAGAGACCCCGTGTGGTGAGATCGTGGTGTCATGAAACCCCCGCAGGTGGCGCCAAAGACCCGTGTGGTGAGAAGGTGGGGTCACAGAACCCCAGGTGGAGGCGCCAGAGACCCGCGAGGTCCCCGGAGACACCCGAGAGGTGCGCGAACATTGAGTGCACTGGAAACTCGAGCGCGCCAAAAATTATTTCTCGATTAATTTATTATTTCTAATAAGGTAATTGTTATAACAATTACCTCTCTGAGGAATATTGTTAAACATTCTGTCAGCTGTCTTATAATGCAAATTGTTATTGTTTATAACAAATATAAATCGAAATATACAGAAACTCTCAAGATATGAACCGTGTAATGAACTTTTACATGTAATAAATTTTAATTTATTGCAAACTATTAAACAATGACTATGTTTTAATGTTTATGACGATTGTTAACTAAATATTATTTAATGAAAATGTGCCTTGACACATATATATTTTTGGCGTTATGTTTTTGAAGTTCTACATTCGCCGTTTAAACTGGAGTGGTGCACATGTTTTGTTCCCGCCAAGTCGTATTACTGGAGGATATACCGCTCTGACCAATCAGCTACTCGGGATTTCCCGAAGATAGCCGAATGAACAGCTCGGGACCGGCCGAATGTAACCGAAGTGTCATTCGTTTCGGAGAATTTGGCGGGATAAGATGTAGAAGCCGTTTGCTCGTATCAAAGTAAGTGTTTGACATTTACCTTTCATCTTTATTCATACATATATTAATTCCTAGACCTTCATTACCTCTCTATCGTTACTGTCCTCTAATATTTATCCAAATTTAGACTAAATAATCCCAAATTAATTCGATACCGTACGTAGGTTTCGGTTTACTCTTCGGTTTCACTGTGTACCAATTAGTGTAATATTTACGTATTTCTGATCTAATTTGTAATCTTTGCGACACACCATGAGTTCAATAATTGTTAATTTGTAACATAACTATTCTTAACGTAGTGTATATACTTAATGTTTGTGTTTATTTTCTGTTTCAGAATTGCGCTTTGAAAGTACGCACTACCGTCCTGAGCATCGCTGACTGCCTTCAAACGGAATTCTGCGGTAAATTGGTGAATTCTGGTAAGTTATTATAATATTTATTATAACATTTATTATAACATTTATTATGACAACAAATGACACTTCATTACGTATTTTTATATTGTTTTTAACCGTAAGTGAAATAATCGTGATTTCGTGGTTTGTGCTAAGATCAAATGAGAATTTTTTGGAGAATTTTTTCAATACATATAGTTATGTAGTTGAAGCATTCAAAATGGCTTCTTTGAAAGTTACAAAATTTGAACTACAATACTTTGAGACATTCAAATTGGAAATGTTTGTGATTTATGTATCTCAGTCATGAAATTGTATTAAAACAGAGTATAGATAATTTCTTGTGTTTTTCCATATGAGATTATGGTATTTGCATTTATATACAGTTTTTGGTGTAAATTTGATTAATACAAGTTGCATAGTTTATCATGCTTTTTATCAAAGCATATATAAATAATGTAACTTTGTTACTTGTAATGATTTTATGAATATGTAGAAAAGCAGGACATTGATTAAGTAAAAAACAAACATGATTGCAGCATAGTTATGTATTATGCTACAACGTAATTCATAAATATTATAAACTGAATAATTTACATGTTGTATTTATCAGTAATAATAATATTGATTGTAATAAATTTGTCTTGTTTTTTTTTCAGTTTCTTTAAATGTTGCATCACTGAACACTGAATTTGATATCCTGATGTGAAGTTCTACCAGCAAAGACTGTAAACCCTTCTATCATCGGGTGAGTCCTTGCATGCCTTTATTATTACTCCAGTCTCCAATTATGCCATAGGACGATTAGTCCAATGTGGCACGGGCAACTGGTTGTATATATGCTAAATTTGGAGAGTACAATGAACATGGGTATGCTATCATACCTTTGACTAGTAACATTGATCAATTGTATTTCTTAGCTAGGGTAGGGTCTTCTTGTACATAGCATTTTCTATTACTGATACAATTAATAAACATTTTATAATTGGACAAAGCAGTTTTAATACTCTTAATATTCAATGCATATTCCTGAGTGCATTGTATATATGAATCTCTGTAGGCTAGAATATATTGAATACATATATGATGAATGAAACATTAGTGGAGGAATGTGACCTCAGACTTCTTTCTTGCATAAACCAAGTAATCACACAATGATAATACAACATGGTATCCAATGAGAATATCATTGAATAGCTTGATCTAATTTCATATTGTGCATGATTGATAAATTTGATACTTTGCATGAAAATATAGTGTTCCATACAAACATTATATTACAGATCATGTATAAGACATTTTGCGATGGGTAGGTTTCTGAGTCAAAATAACATGTTTGCTAGACTTATGTTATGTCTTGCCATGGCTTTGACAATGGGATCACCCGTGGGTTGTTCAATATGTAGAGTCAAATATCTTATTAACGAATCATGATCTTTGCTTTTCAATTGTTATTAATACAAATTTGAATCATTTTAATTACAAATTAAATGAGAAAGAATCAAAGAATATTAACCTGTTAAAAGAGTAGCAACTAATAATTTTTTTCGTTGGATTTTCAGGATAATGTCGTCCAGCAAAGCTCACATTCATCACTGAGTACTCAATAAGATGTCCTCGGGCAAAGCTACACTTGATTCAACATTCTTGTCTTATACGGAGCCCTTCTATCATCGGGTGAGTCGCATGCTTTTTTATTCCTCTGGTCCCCAATCATGCCGTAGGACGATAGGTCCGAAGCGGCACGGGAGACTGGTTGTATACGTGCTAAATTTGGCGAGTACAGTGAACGCGGATATGCAATCATATCCGCGAGTAGTAACATTGATCTGTTGTGTTCCTTAGCTAGGCTAGGGTCTTCTTGTATGCCATGTTTACAATTAGTAATGCAATTCATAAATATTTTATATTAAAAGTATATTTATGAGTTCAACTTTAAAAGTTTGATATAGAGGTGAATGTGATGCGAATGAAGTCATATTGCTTACTTATAATTTCAATGTCGTCGTCTGGTATCATTTATGAATGTAGAATGAAATACGATTTATATAAGGAAATTTACAGAATATAGAAAATACAATAAATTCACAATAGTCTACAACTACAGTTAGCTGGTACAAAAATAGTATTCAATTCATTAATGTGTAAAAGAAATTTAGATAATAGATTTGAATATAGAGTAGAAAGAACGGAACCATACCGGTATGTTTAAAATAAAGGGGAAAACATAGTGGTGCCTTCTTAGATGAGCATGTTGTAGCAGTTAGCGCAATACCACGAGACGCGACAGCACGTTTCAAAAACCGGAACCAGTGTCGCAAGACACAAAGGTATCATTCGTATTTGCAAGTTCCATTAATAGTGGAACACGTGTACTGGGAATCGCAATAAAGTATCGGTGCATAAAAAGAAGACGTATTAAGTTATGTCACCTGTGCATCGATATGCACGCCCTAGTGAAAAACCGCGTGTTATGGAACAATTTAACACGTTGTGCATGTATGACCATTGAAAAGTGCATTGCGATTTCCAGTTATCGTGGCCGGTGTTTTCGTTGCCACTGGCAAAGAACGCATACGGTTACGTACACGGGTAAAGTAATGAGACGTACTGGCGTGTACTCACGACCACTTTAATGGAGTGTGAGCGTTAAATGCAGGGAAGGTACTACTGTGTTTCATCATCATGTATTGTGTTCCACAAACATATTTGTATGGTAGACGTATATACTCAGAAGGTATGAGTATTCTGTCTTTTATAAAGGGCAGAGCAGAGGTGTCCATCTATTGCTTATGAGCAGCATTTTTTCCCTCCGGAGGTACCCTCATTATGGGTCTTAGTTTGACTCGTTCGAGTCAATCTGAGGTCGGTAGTGGAGGAAACCCACGAGGGGAGGCTCGAACAGCTTGTGGCTTGTGAGCGACATTTGGACACCTCTGTTATAAATTATATTTTTATGATAGTTACTTGTTGCATATTAAGAAAATTTGATTTTACCCATTAGTGTGTTAATTATTATTTTCAACAGTTGTACTGTCACTTGTAGATAAATAAGAAAATGAATGGAAGTTGAATGTATTTACTAATGTAATTAGTAATACTATTTTTTACTACTTACTATTTTATAATTTGATTAATAAATGCAGGATTTAATATGATACCAGACTACTGCAAAGAAGTTTAAGATTAATACTTGTGAAGAATATATATTATCAGATTAACTATGCGTATTGAAATATATCAGAAATACGTACTCTCACGTTTCTCAAAGACAGTTATAAAAATTAAATAGTGCACTTTCATACACATAGATTGAGTTAGAACGTAACGTTCTGGACAAATGTGATATTACAGACCATGTACAAGAAGGCATTTCGCGACGGGTAGATTTCTGAGTCAAAGTGACATGATTTGTTACACTTATGTTATCTGTCTTACATTGACTTTGACGACGGAATCGCCCGAGGGTTGTTCAATCTATAGAGTCAAATATCTTATTACATAATCATGATGTAGAGTCTTTGTCGTTAAAAATGAATTTACATTAGAATTTTCTTACTTGTTAATACAAAGTCGAGTCATGGTTGTTGCAAATGAAGTGAGAACTAATGAGAACACATTAGACCGTTAGAAGAGCAGAAACTAATAATTGTTTTAGTCAGGATTTTCAGAATAATTATTCCGTGTTCGTTGCTCAAACCCTTTCACGTGCCCAGGTGCTACTTGATTGGGCGAGAGCAGCGGGGAACGATGATTTGATTTCATATATAATAACAATAACATGTCTATGCGATTGGCAATGCGTTAGCTTACCGTGCACGACGTATTTTCCACTTATGTGTGTGTGTGATTAGGCAGTGGAATTGCGTCGTTTAGATTTCTATCAATTAACATTTCATCTATAATTGTTCCGTGGAACAATTTCGCACAATTTCCGGTATCGGTCGTACATATTCCTTTGCTTTATACAATGTTTATAATAAAATTTCCATGGAATATGTACCGGTTTAGAGTATCTCGCTATCAGACGAGAAAATTAACGCGTCATCGATATAAAGTGTACCACGTATACGTATATTGCTTAAACAATTTTTCTATTTTCGCAATGGATGCTAGCCTTTGCCAGTCGATTTCAGGAAAATGGTACGTACATTAGAGTGTGCAAGTTGAATGTCACGTTCGGGTGTCGGAGGCGTCCCGGGACGTCCTCTCTAGGTGTCCGGTTTATTTGCACCCGGGCGCATGCTTGAGAACCGTGGAGTGGTGTGTGTTGGTGAGAATCTGTCTTTTGCCAAATTCTTTTTAAATATAGGGCTAGGTAGGCAGGTAGCATATTTTCTGGTGTGTGAATGTCCGATTAGACTGTAAGTAGGTAGGGGCCGGGGCAGGCTATCACATTTTCTGATTGGGTAAGCTCGCGTAGGTTTCGCGTGATAGTCCTGCTACCGGGATAATTTGTAGCGTCGATTCGAAACTGGTCCAGACGGAGTATGCCATCTGCATCCGGTTTCGATTTCGATTCTTCAAATTCGGGAAATAGTTGTGTCGCGATCGCGGTCGGAACTATAGGATAGGCGAAACGCACGACCTGCTCGATTGCACATGTGGTACGATCATACAGACTCTTGGAGTCGTTGGTCGTCCACAACCGAGCAGCATGAGGGTTACAGGTGGGCGGACCGCCGAAGAAAAAGAAGAGGCCCAGCACAAACTGTGTACTCAAGAGGGCAGCAACGAATGGCTCTGCATCTTCGGATGTGGAGTCATTCCTAAATATTTGTTCACTGTACTCGCCTGTAGTTGTAGTAGTAGTTTGTATATTGGCCGTTATATCGGCCCAACGACCAGCAATATTGGGCAAAATCGTGGTTTGAATTAGTGTTGCGGATGAGACGAGATAACGGTTTGCATGGAATTGTAAATTTTCAATACAGATCATTGTAGTTGCTTAGAGAATAGTGTTGCGAAAAATCAGACCGTGTTTCCTTTCAGATTGTTTTTATATTTCAAAATAGTGTTGCGATAATGACTGAGCGCGATTGAAGTTATTATTTTTTTAATTAGTATTGCGATACAGATTGGTCGCGTCTGGCTTAGTCGTGCGATCTACCGGATGCCTAAAATCATTCCGGTACTATCGGAACCATAAAGCAACTGTGTTCCGTATTATGAGACTAAGGTGCACGGGAGTTTCTTCATTAGATATTTAGTAAAATAGTGTAGCGAACAACAAGCGCCTCCCGCGTTTTTCAACATTCTCCAGACAATTTATTAATCTTAAACGATTAATGTTGCCCACCTTAAGAGTGGTACTTTTTTTTGTGAATTTTCTATTTCAGGAATCGTCATGGGATTGAAAATTATAGGGCCGTAATAGTTATATGATCTCCATTAGATTGTTCGAATCATACCGTGCTTTCTGTAATGAATAGTATGCGAGTTCAACGTGATATCGTATGTATTGCGTCCTGAACGTTTTGGCCGACAGAGTGGGGTGTGCGCACGTGTGTGAAAAATACGTGTTAAAATTATCGAGCATCTACTGTAAATCTGTATGTACATATGTAGATAGTCACAATGTCGGTATTTCAGATCTCGTTGTAAAGTCTCATACGGTATTTAATCGACTTTTTATGACGATTGTGTAGTGGTGCCCTCTTCGATACAGTTACACATGCATATATGGGGAACTGAGATTGTCGTTACTTTTACAGTAGGGACTTGTTTATCGTAGCCTATTTTATTGGAATATTGGAACACCCTTAGCTAATAATATTGTTTTGATACATTGTTTCACCATTCAATAACTCCCGCGAATAAATTTTTGTAATATATTTAAAAATAACGGAGATAGCATTGGTGGTAACTGTGATCGAAGTGTCTATATCCAGCCCACCCTATATGTACCTACGTCAAACAAGGAAACCGTTGATTGACGGGAAGAGTGCGCGGGTGATTGAAGCTCGCTTAATGCATGTTCCTGAAAATTTAACCCTCAACTCTACAATAAACGAGCTTCTACTGTACATAAATATGAATTTGAAATATTGGATTTTTAGACGATACGTAGGTATAAATGATAACATTTGTTTATTGTACTGTTTAGTTAAATTTTCAATAAAACACGTTCAAAGGTGCCGAAGGGGGTTCAAATATGATTGTTTCGCCGTCTAGTGACAATAACGTAGTACTACTTGTCTAGTAGCTTGGACGTTTTGCCATAGATGACGCTATAAGTTTGTTTAATATTAAAATTAGAAACGGGGTGGTCGTATGCGTTTACAGCATTTACCATAGTATAATATAGTTCACTATACGAGAAAGTTTAACAAAGCTTTATAAGATTCTTACTTCATTTGCTCCCTTGTACAGCTTTTACTCGAGTAAACACATTTCTATCTGACTTCGGTTTCTTTAAATCAGTCCATAAGAATCTTCATTTGCATGGACAAATACTTCAAAGAAATATTGACTAATGTGTCAAAATTAAATTAACATTGATTTGGTATGAACCAAAAATACAACCCAACACGAAGTCAATTCCCGATAAGAACAGGTCCACACAAAATGGCTTAAAATTTGTCTTACATATTTGGAAAGTGGTATTTGTTGAAAGTACAATAATAATTGTACAAGTTATACAATATTTTATGCACTCCGCGAAATCCTCTATGTTGTTCGCGAAAGTGGGATTATGTACGTTCCTTAGCGAGCGTTTAAAAGCTTTAAATTACCGGAGCAAGGAAGACCCGACAGGTTACGCTATCTGGCGGGATGCTGCGGAATCGCGGCACCGCGAACGGAGCAATGGCGTAGGCGGCGATCCATGTGATAAATTAATTTTTATAGCTTCGTGGGTGGCGGCTCTTTCTATTGGTCGCTGATCGGGCGCCTCCCACTTCGAACGACGTAACCTTCTCCTGGTTTATTCCACTCAGCTGTGATACGACGATATACCATTTGTCTCGCTTTAAATGAGCTGGCAAAGGAACGGCGGACGGGTGTAATTGAAATACATTCGCGGATCTCTGATGCTCGACAACAAAGGCGCAGCCTGCACGATGCAATTTTTAATAAGTCACGGCTGTTCGATCGTTTGCGTTTCGCGTCGTTATTCACCTCCATGTACATTCTAACGTAATTACATAAGATGCGGAATAAAGCAGAATTGCATTAGCTTTAATTTTTCTGTAGTTAAAGAGTCTGTACATATGGGATCTACATTGGTAACGATAAGAACGTTGTCTTGACCCAGCGTTGAAATCACCGAGCATGTCTCCTATGCGGGCATTGAAGTCTCTGTTACATTCTGGCATATGCGTATATGCCCGAGACGCTATAAAATCTTCTATACCATTGAACCATTATATAAACCACAGTTGCACAAACTGTTTTGTCTCACCGCCCCTTTTTCGAAGTATTCTTTGTTCAGCACCTCTTTTGGATAAACTGTCTTTATTATAAAAATTTCTAAGTGTAGTTCTGCGTGAAGAGAAAGAAAGATAAGAAATAGAGAAAACAAAATAACTAGAACGCTTGCTCCCCCAAGATCTCTTCAGGGTCCATCAGTGGACGGTAGCGCCCACGTTGGGAATCTATGATACAAACCATTGATAAAATTGATAATCTAAGATAAAAACGATAATATTTAACAAATATACAGGTGTGCTACATACTAAAAACACAATTCACCGAAATAGCAATTTCATTTAAGAACAAACAGTTCATAAATCACAAACCTTCTACTTACGATCTTACGTATCGTCAAACCGTCCATTACATATTTCCCAATACTCTAAAAAGAAGTAAAGATTCCTCCCAGGATGATTCTACAAACAGTCTGTATACTTTTCTAGATTTCATCAGAATAGAAAATTCGTGTGAACGCGCAAAAGTCCAAAGAACGAGGTAACCAAACGATGTGTTTTGCTCGATCACAATCGCGCGGGTTCCGCGAGCTCGTCGGCGAACGGGAGAAGTAAGAAAAAGGTCTTGGCCAATAAAATATCGTGATAGACGACGCGGCAGCACTTTCCACGATTACGTTTACGAGTCTCGGTGGGGCTGCTATACTTACGCGAAACACTGTGGAGGGAAAACGTTCCATCGTGGGGAGGGGCGGGGGGAGGCGGTTTTACAGCGGCATGCCCCCGCTTTTCCGCACGTGCTTCGGCTCCTCGACGACCGGGGAAATCGCCGGCGTCGACCATACGAACGGCTCATTAAATATAGATGGTTATCACGATACTTACCGCCGGGACCGAACCCGGGAAAATGTACTCCCGGGTGGTACTTTATGAACCGTCGACTTGTTACAAAGGTTAGGAAACGTTTTCGCCGCGCGTGGAAAGTTTATAATTTTCATTGCCGGTCACGGTTCGAGCCGGGGCTCAAGGAGGCTCACCGTTCGCGCAATCAATTCGATATAAATGACGTATATACGGCGTGTCAAGAATTTTATTGGGGAAATTTGTCACAGTGTAGTTATCATCTGCGCGCCGTAGATAATTTCAAATGATGCTTTTCGCGAATGGGAAATTTTACAAACGGTATAAATTAGCGTTCGAAAAGGTCGGATTGGACTGGAAAGTGAAAGAAAAGAAAAAAAATGTTGTGGATTATCCTGCGCGGATAACACGAACTTCATTCCTGAATTTCTTGATTGGATAAAAAGGATGAGGCTTAAGTGGTCGGGATAATACTACTGGTGGAAGTGCATCGAGTCTACGGGCTCTAATCATATTGTAGCTTTCTTGACCCTCCATATGTATATTTTCGGCTGATGTGAAGTATTCGACAACTATTTTGCCTTACTAAGGCTAATTGATGTATCCGGTTATAAGCGATTCGTTACATACTAAATATTATTTTTTAATTTATCCCTAAAGCAAAAGGCCGTATCTATTGTTTACATGCATGTAATTGTTTATAGACTGTTGTAAGATAAAAAAAGTGTAAATCACTTTAAATGGCTTCATTAAGTCGCAACAAAATCAGCTTAGGTAAGTACATTGTTTATTGCAAAAAATATTTAACATATAGTTGGCATTATTTAAAGTACTAAATTGTTCTTTTCTCAAAATAAAGTTTTAGCAGATACTAGGGTAGGGTATTAATACGAATAAACATTCAGAGGCAGTATCTATTGACTGCTACAGTGAAAAAGGCTGCACGTAGCCAGACACAGACTACCGGCAAAAGTATGGAATCAGGTCTGATGACTAAAGAAAGAGAAAAACATTATTCTGCAACGATTTGATAAAAACAGTTATATAAAACTGATTGGAAATGATTTATACATGTACTGAATCCGTAACTTTCATTATATCGTAACAGAATAATTAGTTACTATTCCATCAATCGTGAGTCGTGGTCTCATACTCTTGGCCGGTAGTGTATCTTATTTCGTTTTTCAAGACATATATCATCGAAAATATGTGCGTTTAATTAATAGAGGCTGTTGGTCTTGTTTCAAATTATACTGTGATATTAATTTTCCGCAAAAATTTTGTAACGGTATTTAACCCGCTCATTGCATCTTTTTGTTATCCCCTATAAAAATGTTTTTTTTTATAAAATCAAGAAAGAATAGTCATTTTAACACTATTTAATACATCTTTCAAAACACCTTCGACGAACTACAATCTACATACAGTAATGAGTACTCAATGAGTGCGACGTACAGTCCACTTCAGAGTATTCATGGCAAGGCGGAAAGGTAAGTAAGTCCCCTCATAAATATGTTCCTTCCCCGAAGCCGAGACTCTGCTTAGCTTCTGTTTACTCTGTTTTAATTGGTTCCACAGGCGGACTCCCCCGATGGCGGGAACAACGCTGTTGCTCGTGTTGCATTCATCGAGGGATCACTGTAATTCGGCTTCCCTGCGATCTACAACCTCCACCGTTCTCCACTCGCAGTTCGTATCCTCTAGTGTCACCACGTGTCGCCTCTACGGATCTGTGCATTCGCCGGTGAGCAGGTTGCAGGTATCCATCGAAACGTATCCGTCGAAATCGCTCGCGTGACCACGTACCTACATACACACACCACAGTAAAGGGCGACGGAAGACGCTCGGTGTGGATATGAATGCCGTGGCGGAGAGAGATCGATAAGCTCTGCGGATCCCCCCAGGATCAAGAGGTGGTGGGAGTGGGGGAGAAGGACAAGTAGAGGGAGGCCAGTGTGTGCGGAGGTGGAAGAAGAGTGCTTCGACGTCAAAGAAGTCGGAGGTGAAGAGGAAGAGGCCGCTAGAAGAGAAGCATAAGGCCCAAGAGGCCAGAGGAAGATGAGGACCCAGCGAAGGTGCAAGAAGGAGAGGGATCCCGAGGTGGGGGACATGCAAGAGAGAGAGAAAGAGTGAGAGATCGGGAGAAGGCCGCGGTAGTCTTTCTCGGTCGACCAGGTAAGATAAGGACGAGGCAGACAAACGGACTGACGAAGGTGGCCGAGGTAGGGGATACTCAGTCTCGCGGCCACGTGCTACACGAGCGCACGCCCCGAGCCGGCCGGTGGTCCAGCCACGTCTCCGTTCCTCTTCTTCTTTCGTTCCCGTTTTGTCCCACGCTTCCCGGTTCCTCCTTCTTCTCCCTTCCATTCTTCTTTTGTACACCGACTCGCGTACACCTCCTTTTTTCCCACCAGATCGCCCTCTGTCCTTTTGTTTGGTTTTTTTTTTATTAAAAATTTTTCTTTTTTCTTCCTCACCGTCGGGGCTTCCGACTGTTCGTTTCCCAATACCGCCTGTGTTTGCGTGTGTCGGGTCTGTGTGTTCTTCGCGCAATTCTTGGATCGTTACGGCTGATTCCGTGGACGCCGCTCGAGTGCGTCTCGCGGACCGGGAAATCGCGGGAACTGTGACGACCCGTTCGATACGTGGGACAATCGTTTCTGTGGACTGTTTCGACGACGAAATTGGTTGGTGTTTTGTACCTTGGATAGGAGGATAGATCGTGACGGATGGGGCTGGTGGATTGTTTTGGATGGATTTGGGTACGAAGCTGGAGGGATGAGATCGTTTAGCAACGTCGAGGATGGTGCGCGAATGGACATTGGGACGGAGACTGTTTATGTGAATATTGTCTGAAACGGTCTGCGTCGGGATTCGATGATGTTCTACGTTGGACACTGGATGGAAATACTCTTGGAAGGATCGTCTTAGATCTAACATGTTCCATTGGAAGTGACCAAGCTTGTTTAGTTGAGCTACCGACGATTTTGTGCGGAGAACAGGTGGTTCCGGACTCTGTGCAAGCGGAGAACTTGTACTTGTTCCTGATCAACGATCGAATATATTCTGGTGTGTCTGTTCGGGACAGTTGCACGGACAAGTGATAAACAGATGGTGCAATTTGTCTGTTGTTGGAAGACAGCATTCGCTTGTCGAGTGAATTGAGGAGGAACAGAAGTGACCTTACGAGAATCTTTCGAGTCTGACGGATTTTCAGATCGAATTCGGGGTGCAAACAAGTGTATTCATTTAGTGTGACTGTTGATGAAACCAGGGGATGGTCGACTCGTTTGATGTTGTTTAAGGATGATGTCAGCAAACTGGAAGCACCGATTCTCGTCTAATCATAGAAGGTAAATAGAGTTGTATACCTAACGATGTGTGAATTGGGCGTAATCTCGAGAATTCCGTGTGTTCACAAATTAATAAACCGCTGTTTTCTTACTTAAGCGCGAATAACGTTCTTGGACAACGATTCTGAATGTCTGACAATCTTATTGACTTTATTATTTCTTCACAAACATGAACATTGAAAAACATCTGATTCTAAACGACTGAATTTCTGATTGACTTTATTATTGATTCACAAACATGAACATTGAAAAATATCTATGTCCCAAGATAGTATCGCCAGCCATTGAATTTTTCCTTAATTCGATTTCTGTTCATTCGTGAGTTAAGAACAAAATGGAATGGAATAGGATTCGAGGAATATCGATGAGGTAGTTTCTCGCGGTAAGCTGCAAGAGTAGCAACAAGATCAGCGGGGCTTCGTGCTGGGTTTAACGAGGCGACTAGCCGCTGGCTAGGCAGCGGTACGAAAAACCAATTCGAATTTCTCTCTTTTTCTGCCTCCCTCTCTCTCTCTCCCTGATTCGCGGCGCCGACGATTAATTTGTCACGACGTCCGGGCACAACAATTTCAACTGTCTGCAGTCGGTGCCATGATATCCGTGTGGCGTGCCGCTCACAACCGGTTCATTAATGCTGCAGCCGCTCGTCACTCATTGGCTGCCACGGGTTGCCAGCGATCGTGATGTTTGCGATAGGAAAAAAAAAAGGAAAGAAAGAAGGAGGAGAGACGATCGAAATGGGGGGGAAAGGGGTGGCGGGAGGGGGGGCGGCGAGAAAACGAAGGGAAGAACGATACACGGGCGATACATTTGACGCGAGTGTTTCACCTTTCAATCATTATTATTGCGAACGCCGATCGCCTCGGAGGATCGCTGGACCGGGGTGAGCAAGTTGACGGACAATTAGGATATTAATGATGCGTGACGGCCTGGGAAAGTCGAAAAAAAAGTGTTGCGAGCGTCGATGCTCGCGTTCAGAACCCCGTACGTTCGATTTCGTCTTGGACGTTGATTCTCGACATTGTGTCTCGATGATCGTTTTAAAATCTGTTATTTCCTTTTTTGTGGGAGGGGACGAAGTATGACGGTAGCATAATAGGAGGATCGTTAAGTTCGAGGCTGCCTAGATTTTTCTCGGGGAACGTTAATGATTGCTTTCTCGATTAGTTCGAATGCATGCTTAAAATGTTTTTACGAAAAATGGAATAAATCGGGAGGACATCTTGAAGTACTGCTGAAAGAAACGTGAATTGCTGTCATTAGATTTTTTTTATTGCAATCAGTTTTGATTATGGTGTGTGTGATGGAAGAAGGGATGATTTGGAATGAGGAAATCCAATTGAATTTTTAACCAGAATACTATATAGTAATTTTTAACGAAGGAATACTACAATATATAGTAACGAAAGCTAGTCGGCACTGCGAGCTGATCGTCTTCAGTTTCTAGAACGTAACTACCTATGCATACCGGTGATCTGGTCGTCCCAAAGAGTGACGCTATTCTTTACGTTTGCATACACGCGTACATACGCGGATAAAAGAGCGATTACTTCAAGGACTGCAATCTTGTTGCGATCGTAGTAACGAGCCCCTGTTCTCACCAGTTTCGCGGCTAGTCGGTTGGAAAATTATATATCGTCAAAGGAATCGTGCACACTAGCTATTAAGTGTAAAAGTTAATTCGTGTCCCCCAGAATTAATTATTGACTCAAAAACGTCACCATTTTTTCGAGAAGGGATTCGCCAACTGTCCGAGAAATGGCGTAAATGTGCCGAAAGTGATTGTGTTTTTGTAAAGAAACAACAAATCTATAAAAAAAGATCAGGAATTAATTTATACACCAAATAGGTTCATTCGTCTTGCCATCTTTTTTTCTCTGCTTTGCGAACATACGATTAAAACTGCCACAATCGATGCAGATGCTTTCTGTTTAGGCCTCATTTCAACAACTTCTCCATATAATGCCGTTGATTCTCAGTTGGTTCGAATGTGAAACTGAGGGAATATTAATTATAGAATTCCGAGAACTGACGGAAGATCTCCCGTCTACTTAATTTCCCGCGGATTCGATTCTGAGGAGTAGGTATCAGTTATCTGGCTGGCCTTTTAGGGACGGGCCGTCTTTACGACTCAATCTCCGGCTGGGTAATGGGACTTATCGTTTTGAAAGCTAGTTTCGGCGGGAAAAGTCCTCTGGCCCCGTTCCACTGGTTACGTAAAGCGACCGCCTGTAATAGCGATACCGTAATGAATATTAAATACCGTAATTGCGCCGAAATGTTGAGAACCGGTAATAGCGAGATTGGAAATTCTTCCGGGACCTCTCGAGAGCCACTCGAAACTTATGGAATTTTAGCGTCCGTCTTGTTGGCGATCCGCTTTGTTAACACTAGAATTACCGACAATAAAATTATATCTACTTCGATCGGTCAAAAAACGTGAAACACTATTGAAAATTTACAAATTTATAAATTAATTGCTTTTTTCACTTTCGTATCATAATAAAAGATCTCCAAAACGTAGCAAAATAAAGATTCCAGTAAAATTTAATATTATTTATACATTATCGTTAACATATTAAAACCTATGGTATACAACAGAAATTTCTGTGCAATTTTGTATTTGCTATATTAGTGTCAAAAATTGTAAGTGTATTGACTAGTCATTTTGACTTGATTGGTAGTTCTAGTGTTAAATACATTATTGTGAATTCATTTGAAGATTTTAACGTTGAAATGAATTCTGAACGAAATGAATATACTGGTCTGATATCGAGTTAATTACGTAGTTTCTTATATTCTTGAAATCCTCGATTTTATGATGGTTGAAGTAAATTGACGTTAAAAATTGTTCTTCTTTCTTTTTTACGATTTTTTGGAGTGTTCTTGCTCGAGTACGGATATACAGTTCGTCGGCGTTATATTTCCCCACACGAAAGAGGGAACGTTAGCCCCGCAGAACACGGGGGATTTATCGGACTCGCGGCGACGCGACGATACATTCAACCCGAACCGGTCTTCCGCGTGGTACACGGCTCTTAATTAATTTGTCATTATTTAAGGAAGACGTCCCGTGATAAAATTTACCGACGTCGCGAAGCCTTCCATCGTATTTCTCGCTTGTCGTTCATCCTTCAATCGTATCGATATCCTTCGGACAACCGAACACCTGGCATCTGGCGAAGGGGTGGGGGAAAAAGACGAACACAACGGTTGTCCATTCATCATTTTGATTTTTCTTTCAACTTCCTCGCAGAAGTCGAAACTCCTTTGACTACCTAAATATCATTCCTTCTGTTGTTATATATAATTCAAGATTTACGGTTCTTCATAAGTATAATGTATTCTGTTAAATTTGATGAGAAAAGGAGATTGAACTTTTGACTTCCCATCCTTAGTGGACAGTGATATCGCTTCGCTATACGTTGAAATCACCAGAGATAGATCTGAATATGCTGCCTTCCAGAAAACCAGCCGAATATATTTATCTTCATTTTCCACGTAATGCACGAAACATCTACTACATGAAAACACTATAATTTAAACTGATTATAAGCTTCAGACATTGCGTTGTACTTTATCAACAGCATCTCACACAGTTTCCATTTCTTCTGCAAATACCTCATCTTCTCAAATGTTTCATCTTCATCTTCCCTGTGTCGTGACTGTCGTTAAAGGTGAATTTAGTCTTCGCACTTTGGATCTGCAACGTTGACGATTCAACCACACTGAAAGGTGTAAAGACTGTTTCCATCTACATTTCATGCAAAGTGAACATTCGAAGTAACCCAATGAACAAATTAAAGCCAATACTCCACTTCTGACGAGTCGAATGGATCGTGGATGAAACATTCGCGTTGCACATCCAAAAAGTAAAAGTGTGGATTCACCTTAAGTGTTTCACAGCCGGAAAATCATCAAACATAAATCCCATCGCGCGAAATTATTTCGTGTCCGGCCGAGTTTAAGAAAGTGAAAAATCGGTGGCGCGCGTGTGGCGTGCGCAAGGGCGGCGCTTCTTTATTTATTCTTTGAACGCATGAAAAAAACGGAACCTCGTTAATTCGAAGCGGGCACGTTTACGCGCGTCTTCGGGGTTCACCGGCAGGCGTGTACCTACACGGGGTTCGGTTCCCGCGCGGCCGGATGAAATTAATACGTGGCCGGCACCGTAATTAGCGCTCGTATTTATGCGCCACGCTTGCGAGGCGGGCTCCGTTAACATGGTAATGGCGTTACACCGCTGTAAACACGACATGTTATCTCGACCGATCCAAACCGAGATTCGCGCAAGAAATGGCGGATCGGGATGCAGCTGCTTCGCTTGGTGACGGAAGCTCGTGTATCAAAACAAATCCCTATTCGTTTCCTGCAGAAATCGTTAAAATTTTCATCGGGGAAACAAATTTCTTTGGTATTTGAGAATGATTCTCCTTTTTATGATGGAAGCAATGGATTATCGAAATGTTATATGATACAATTTTTCATTTCCGTAATGATCCACAGATGGTTCATTCCTGGATAGCACATGACGCCTTGAAGACGCCCATTTGTCGGCTGTTTTAGGTCTAAGGCGCCTTTAAGACTTTTAGACTTTTTTCTACATAACATAATGACTGTATTGCATATGTAGATTTGAGTGGTAGAGAAGTAAGAGTTAGGAAAGCTGAGTAGATTTGGAGATTGGTGAAGCAGTGTGCAAGTCTGGTAGAAAATGTCGAATGAGATAGAACGTTGTTCAGTGTGGTTTAGTAATATAATAGTGTGCAATCGCACATTAGCGCAGTAATATGCTAGAGTAATTACACTAACGGCCAAAAGTATGGGACCAGGGTTCATGATTGATGGAACAGTAACTCATTATTGCGATATAATAAAAGTTACGGAATCAGTACATATAGAAATCATTTCTAATTAGTTTTATTACATTACTTTTATCAAATATTTCTAGAATAATATTTTTCACTTTCTTTAATTATCAGACTTGGTCCTGTAGACCGTAATCCTAGACATATTATTCTATATATTTAATTAAGTATATTTTAATTGATATTACACTTCGCTAGTCTTTATTACTTCCAATCTCACACATACATGGGGCTAGTTTGTCCAAGAACAATTAGGCGATCCAGAGTCGAGTCGTTTATTTTCCCGCTATTTGACACACGAAGAACGTCTTGTGGTTACACTCATGATGTAAAGCGATAAGGTATTTTCTAAATATTGGAATTTTTTAATTCTCGATTTTAGTTCACACGGGATCCCGTAGGGAGCGAAGAGGAGGCCGGTGGTCCCGGTTTACAGTGATCCAGTGAATCCCGCGGCGGCACGAACGAAATTGTTCAACGACGGACGGAGGAGGTTGTACGACACGCGCGCAAAATGTCGGCCCGTGGCGTCAGACACGGAACAACAGACGGCACGAGGGACCGGCGCGAACCGTTTACATCGGGAGATTAAAGAACATCGAATGGACGTGGGCGATTTGTCGAGCTCGGCAGGTTTGGCTGGGAGCGGATCCATCCCTGGTGCAACGGGTGTTGGTATCATTACAAGTACGACATCCGCCACCGCAGGGTGGTGGACGCCTACGTCGACGATCGCCTCGGCAGCGGCCAACACCGACGTGGTGAGCTCCTTTTGGACCCTTTTTTTTTTCTTTCGTATTTCGTTCGTTTCGAACCGAGATTCTTGACACGTTCCATCGGATCCACTTTGAATGAAGATTTTGATCAATTCGTAAACTATTGGGTCGTTCGGAACGTTCGTAGGATTTTGAGCGCAGTGTCTTTGATGCACTTGTACTGAACGAAAAATTATTTGATCTGGTTGACAGATACTATTTTCTAGGCGTGAATCGAATGTATGTATTTGCTATGTAAATTACTTGTTCCACTGTTTTTGTTCTTTGTTAGAAATACTGATGAAACGTATGAAAATGCACGAAGTCCATTTTCATTAGGTCTTCTTAAATTAGTTAAGAAATTACATTATTTTTATTGGAAAATTTTATAGTTTCTACTTGATTAATTAGACTTTGCCATATCTGGTGATTATTCCTTCAAATTGCTGGAATATTTTGTATCGAAGAAAAACTTCGAGATCTCCTAAAAAAAAAATGTCCATCGACTGCGTTGAACTACGTCAGGTTGCAGAGACGAATCATCGGCCGTGTAACGCCGTATGAAAAAGATCCCTCCCCACCCCGGCTGGCATGGTACTTTCATTTCTTCGTCGAGTGCCATTCGTCATCGGCATTACCTTCGCGCGTTACTTAATGAGACGTCTCCGCGGTTGCGGGTGTGCGATTAAGCGGCCGAGAAGGGTCGAATCGCGGGTATATACCGGAGGAGGTGGAACAGGAGAGCGTGGATAGGTCCATACAGTGGAGACGGAGAAGAAACATCGACGAGAAAGAGTGAGATCCATCGGGACACGGGGAAACATTATTTAGTTCCGTTGGAGTGCAGCGGCTGAGTACAGAGATTAGAACCGAGGTGACACAGCTGCGTCATCTGTTGGACGTTTAATCATTTTTTATCGTTCGCCGGGGTGCGCTTTTGCGGCTGTTCCCACAACAAGCCATAGGACATTTTGGCCCTAGTTTACTTTGGTATTCGTGAAACAATTTTTTGAGACGCGTCGATGGGGATTTGTTATTCGTTTGGTTTTTCTTGATGGCGATTGTTCAGTGCAGGGTCCAGTAATTGATAGAGGATTTGATGGTTGAACATGAGGTTGGAGATATCTATACCTCATTCGACGAGTCCAGTTAGTAGCTACGAACAAATGGAGGTGATGACCATTTAGGTGGAATGGGGACAGAGACGGTTGCCAGGCAATAGTTGGGCCTTGCTGGCGAATGTTTTGGTTATGTTTACTGATTTGTTTCGTTGGCTGGACCAAAGTTGCCTGCTCTTATTTTAGTATTTCTGTTTATCTATATAATAAGGAATAATAATTTGGTTCTATAACATATGACAATATAATAAAACGAGATTAATAAAAGAATAATAAAAAACCAGAATGGAGACAGTACAACAGGAACTATAACGTGCGTCGGATACGACCAGAATCTTACTGTTAGAGGGTTAAAACCATTTAAGACGAGTACCTATACACGACTTTTATCCTGCGTTTCCTCTCGAACACACCGATCAAGAGACTTCTTTCAGAAATGACTTTTTACCGAAGTGCATAACGCCGTTCACCTTTCAAATTACAAGAGCCACTTCATAACTCCTCGTCGACTCGCCTTTAGAACGGAACGGAGAAAAGCAAAATTCTCCAAAATATTTCGACACATCCATCTCGACCTCTGCCATCTCTGGAACATCTCATCGCAAAGGTTCTCCCTCTCTCTGGCTAGCTGACGTAATATTGTATCGGACGAACGCCCCTTTTAACCATCGACGATCGCTAATCGTTACGAAATCGGCAACTAGAATCGATATACACCCTTCCTGCAACGAAGAATCGAACAACCGTGGGTCTTCGTCTGGAGTCCATGCACGCTCACCCGTCCACCGATTTACCTTTCCCGTTCGGTCATCCTTTCTCATTTGATCGTCGCGATCATCGGCCGTGGCGGATGCTGCTTGCTGCAGCCTGGTTCGCCTGGTAATGACTGGCTAACTAGGTTTTAATAGGAACACGGTCTCGCAACCGAATCCCCTGGATGGTTCTTGCCTGGGCAAGAAACGGTCCTTTTTACCGTTTTCGAGAGCGATATGCGTTCTCCCTCGGCGATTCTCAACCTAGAAAGATCAGAACGTCGAAAGGATCACACTTTCCTTAAATAAACCGTAAAGTTACTGTTTACTACACGTAAAATCAGAAACGTTATCGAATAAAATAACGTTGCTTCGCGATTTATAAATAAACGTTCTACTCGGTCGAGCGTATTTCTGACGATGATTGGCGGCTCGAATCGCACGGTACCCACCGTGTTGCGTATCGACGCGACTGGCCATCGTTCACGGATCCTTATTCCCCCGATCGCCTATAAATCATGCAAAATCATCGAAGTTTTTTTCCGTCTTTTTCTCCCAGTTTCACTCGTTGCAGTCTGGTCGGTCGGCGGCGTTTTAATCGTCCCCGATATTGCGATACACGAGAAAACGACTCACGAGACACGTGTGACTGCGTGTACATGTCGTTACGCTGGAGGTTGTTAAGTGCTCAATGATTAATCCGACGTTACTAAACGCGGTACCCCGGCGACCGTCGTTGAAATAAATCGCGGTTTACCAGCGGGAACACTTGCCACTGCCGCGCTGCTGCTGGTCTAGTCGGACGATATTCCTTTCTTTTTCGTGATCGGACAAGAAATGGTCCCGTCGTGATTGGCATGTATTGCGCGCACGCGCTTCGAGCAGACGGATCGAGAGACGGTCGCGTTCATTGTGAGCGTCTTTGGGTTTCCTTAGTTGAACCGTAACCACATGTCGTCGTCCTTTTTGTTGCAGATGAATCAGCTGTGCAGGGTCTGCGGAGAACCGGCCGCGGGTTTTCACTTTGGAGCCTTCACGTGTGAGGGTTGCAAGGTTGGTATCCATTGATCCCTTTCTTGTAGGAAAAAATCTAAATGTTTTAATCGAAAACAATAGTTGGGAATTTCTAGTGGACGCTTTATACCTTAAATCATTTATGAGTGTTCGAAGGCTCCTTGACACTGAGTGTTTAGACGTCATCTCCACCACTTGGAGGGGGAGTCCCTCGTGGAACCAAAGTGCCCAGTGGTGGGGGATCACACTCATCGATGATTTACTGTTTCAAAAAGTTCTGATTGAATCGGTACTTGTATCACTTTAGAAAAAACCTGAGGTCTCTTAACAACTGCTAATAACATTAATCGATAGAAGGTTAGTCCCACGGAGCCAATATGCATTTACTACTTCTAGTATCCTATTCTAGCCATTGCTAGGATATGATATTTCAATAATTCCTTCAAAACGCAAACTTCAGGCCAAGTTTGTCTCGCGAATACGTTCGTCCAATATACCCTTACCTCCGCGAGTCACACACCTGCCTCTGTTTTCTGTCCCGCAGTCGTTCTTCGGGCGCACCTACAACAATCTCGGCAGCATCTCCGAATGCAAGAACGGTGGTGTGTGCGTGATCAACAAGAAGAACCGCACCGCCTGCAAGGCGTGTCGTCTACGGAAGTGTCTGATGGTGGGCATGTCGAAGTCCGGCTCCCGTTACGGTCGACGCTCGAATTGGTTTAAGATCCACTGTTTGCTGCAGGAGCAATCGCACCAGGCGCAAACGCGTCTGATTAAGGACCCGAAATCCGCCTACGAGAAGGCGTTCGGCTCGTTGGACGTGGCGAACAACAACAACAACAACGAGACTGCTGGCACGACCAGCGCGTCGAACGTGGTCGGTATGGTGACCACGACCACGACGACAGCGAACAGTTACCATCACCATCACCATCATCATCAGCAGGATAGGTATCCGAAGAGGGACGACTCTGTGCTGAGGCCCCAGGATCTACCATCTCAATTAAGGACCCCCGATATGTCGACAAGGGCTGGCCAGGATCCTCTTCTTAGGCCTGTAGACCTGGTTAGAGGTCCCCACGAGCTGCTAAGGCCGGAAGTGTCCAGGTTTCCGATGTGGAGGGGTCCGCCATTCTTCCATCCAGCCTTGACGCACATGCAGCTACTGAACGCGCCCTTCTTCCCGTTCCAACAGCGTTTCATCGTCCCTTACGTGAACCAAGTAGGCGCCTCGCAGATGGTCGCTAGCCTGACCAGTTCCTCCAGTGACAGCGTCAGTCCCCGATCGACGCCATCACCGAAGAGGGAGGAGGACACCAGAAATGCTCGGGAGGATTGCAAGGATCAGGGTGGTTGCCAGAGGGCCCAGGTGGAGGTGGCGTACGACAAAAGTCTAGCGTTCCTGCGATCCCTGGGCCCGGAACAGGACCAGCCAATCGACCTGAGCATGAAGGCTGGCCTGAAGGAGGAGAAAGAGGTGGACCCTGGTAGCACGGAAGAGGAGAGGTCGACGGACAGCGAGGACAACGAGCTACAGGACACTGGGCCGCCGCTCGATCTCACTAGGAAGACATGACCCCGGAGATTGGACGATTCTCGATAGAAAACGAGACTTGCTCCTCGGTAGAGGTGGTTCGTCCGAGATCGTTGTTGCGGGACGTCGATGGTCCCTGCACAGAGAGCTACATTGTTGCCCTTTTAACGGTGACTGGAGGATGAGTTACGACTGAAGTGACTGAGGGGGAGGGGGAGAGAGTGATCCTTCGGAAGAAGATATGGTGGTTGTGAAATGAGAACACTTTCGATCTGAAGAAGACTCGAGGGTCCAGGAGTGATGGGAAGAGTTTTTGGAAGGAGAAACCTGAAGGATTTTATTAAAATGAAGAGTATAATAGTTAGTTCGAAGGAAGATCCGTGCTCGAGAAGGGAAGGATATCCAGCGACAGGAAGTGGATGTCACGAATACGACACATGGATGACTTTACGATCGTTGATCGGATCGACGTTACAATTGCTCAAGTCCTTAGCCAACCGCCGCGGTCCCTTTGGTCAGCCTCGCGCCAGGTGCTCCTCGAAGTGGCCGAAGATCAGCTGTGGATACATCGATCCGTGATGTACGACGGACGTTATTGTGCCTTAACCGGTGCCTTTGAGCTCTCCCAGCCTCGGGTAGAGAAAGAGAGTGCCAGTAAAAAAAGAAGCCACGTGATAGTTTAACGTTAAATAATAACCGCGCTCGCAAGTGCGCGATTCGCTGACGCATCCTCGGCGTAATACGTATATATACATAGATTATATATACACATATATATTTACCTGTGCGTGTGGTGCGTCTGTTCTGTGTGAAAAACGTGTCCAGAGAGCCTGATCGAGATGACCGGAAGTCACTCGACGCTCGGGAATGGCCAGTGTGCTTCGTTCATCCATCATCGAAGATGCTCGCGTCTTATTTATGGTCGAACATTCTTATTTAACACGATCGAATTTAGATCGTCGTTTCGCGCTCGAGATTCATGCACGCATGATCTGTCTCTTTTCGTCGAGGAATCTGAAAAAACGTAACCAAGTCTACCAGCTCTGGATCAAGGGGGGAGAGGCTAGAGGGGGGTATAGCCTCGGGCCCAACTTTCCAGGGGGCCTTGTTCTGAGTTTTTTATTTATATCACAAAATACTTGAATGAAATTTTTTTTACTGTTTCTTATTTGAAATCATTAGGAATTACACTAAATGCAGAAACAAATCAGACGAAAGTTATTAAAATATAACGTAACATTGGTAAAACTACAGTCACCAATAAATAGCGTACAGCGTACCCTCCCCCTGCTTTTCAACCAAGGGGGCCCTCGATGGTTAGTATAGTCCCGAGCCCCAGGAAGTCTTAATCCGAGGCTGGATTAAGACTTCTTGACTTCTCTAATTGGAACGAATTCGTACAAAAATATTCTCGTTAAGAGATCGGCAGACAACGACATAGGAGAAAAAACAATTGGTGGAGAATAAGAGACGTGATCGCGAAGCCGCGTGCGAGTCGGGCCAGGATGTTCGACGAAAATACGAAGATTAAAATAAAGAATATTGTATAGCCGATATGTTGCGTCTTGATCGTCGTTCATTAAATCTCTCTCCTCGATCATCGTTTCCCTTACGCGACCGTCCCGTAATCACGTAGGTGCATACATATACCTATGAACTCGAGATGGTATTCGATTACTTTCGTCTCGCCGCGTCTTTCGCATTCCAAGCCGTCGGCGGCAGCGTAGAGAGCTACGCCGTCGGTGTGTATACGCGAACGATACGCGGTACACGAATCGGTGCTGTCTATCGGGTTATTTATTCCCTAATAAATTCGTTCCTCTTGATGTACTACGCGATACACACGAGTTTCCCCGGATGAATTCCGTTTTAACGCGCGACGCGTCGAACGAACGACGCGCTTCGAAATCTTTCTGAACCGCGTTCGGCGACGAAGCGCCTGGTCTATCGACCTCCAGCTGCCACGCAGACTATTTCACGATAAATAAAACGAACTCGAAGGAACACTTTGGACGTGTTGTCCCTAAGGAGGATCCAACAAAAGTCGTCTCGTGGCGCTAGAACGTTTACTGCTAATTACCTTGGTCTCGAATCGAGGAAATTTCACGGCCTCTCGCGCAATATATTATAACTGGTGATAATTTATGAACGGCGCGCGGCAATGAGGAACTGCAGTCCCGACTACCCAACTCTCGATCCCCGTGGATCGTCAGACGGTATCGCGTTTCTAATGCGACTTCGTAATCTATTCCTCGTAATAACCGCGAGTCTCTTTGTTTTTTTCTCCCGTTGACTCGCGGTGCTTTCCGTATGAGTCCGTTGTATGAACAATTCTGTTAGTTGAGAAGAAAAAGAAATCCTTTCAGGTTTGTTGCAGACCCATGTGTTAAGTATTTTACTCCCAGTGTTGCACCGGTGCAACGCTCGTTTCACAAGTGTGTGAAATTCTGAATGAACTTTTATCAGCAAGGATTCGTAGGATTGATGTGAAGACTTCTTCGCTTCGGGAGCTATCGTATCGCATGAAAACAATGGATTACCATATCATTGTTTCTTTCCCTGGTTATAGAAGGTTTTCCACAATTTCTATCAGTTCTTTTACAATTTCCTTCATTGTTCCCATACGGTACCATTGCTCCCTAGTCACTCGCTATCATCGAAACCAAATATTGTTTATAACTCTGAAAATATTAATCATCCGACCCATGTTCACTAGGACATTACTTCATCATTCCCTGATTTTATCCACCCCAAAACTTATGAACCCTTTTTATGTATCACCCTATATATCAGTCTCATAATTACGAAATAACGATTTAAGAATCAGTGCGTCAAAGGGTTAATACAACAGAATATATTTCCTCTCGATTATATCCTTTCGAACTATAAACTCCACGCGTAAACCGTCCACGTGCGTTTTTGCGTTCTGATATACGCAGGGGGAAAAAATCGTAAAAATCGTGACGTTCTTCAGTGAGCGACGAATTGTCGTTGCAAACGCCTCGATCGTTCGAAGAAGTAACGCTCGCTGGATCGACAGACGTTCCAGCGACGACCGGAGACTTCGACGACCGCACACGCGCGATGGTTCCGCGTGTCTCGTCGCTCTCCACGGGGCCAGTTCTCGAGAGATATGAGAATTCACGAGCAGTGACGGAATCGGGCGGCTCAGCGTTGTTCACCTGCGTCCACCTGCGTGTATTCACGGCACACTCCCGTTTGCCCATAACCCCGGACGTTGAAACGCGCCTGGAACTACAGCCGCGGGATTGTTGACTTAGGTGGGACGAAGAAGCGGGACTACTCCACTCGATGTCCATCGAAACAAGCGCTCTTGTGGTCCCTCTCGCCGTGGTTGGACGCTTCAGGTTTCCGTGGTTTCTGGTTCCACGTGTGCCCTATCTGGCAAGTGGGAAGGGGGAAAAAAGGCACACTGCCAACGCACGATGACGCGTGCGCACGAACCTACTACTCGTGAGGTGGTCCGTGTTCCTGGATTACGTAAAGTTGTCAAACAGACAGTTTTTTTTTCGGGGGGATGGTTTCGGTCCGTTGAAGATGATCGAATGGGTTACGTAATTTCTTGAGTAATACTTTTTCTGGTTGAAGACGTTCGAATAATTTTGGTTGTACAGTGGTATTAATTTAATTGAATAGTATTGTCAGAGTTTAAATATACAGGGTGGAAGAAAGAGTTCATAACTTGTGGGATAGATAGTATGAATGAATGATGATGAAAGAAAGTCAATATAAAAATATTTTCAAAGATGTTGGCGATTTTTTGTTTCGGTTAAAATGACTAATTTTCTCACTGGGGAGCTATTCTTCTTTTCCTGGTTACAGAAGGTTTTCTAAAATTTCTAGTAGTTTTTTTTTCTAATTCCCTTCATTGTTTCCATACGGTACGATAGCTCCGGAACCGAGAGTCACTTGCTTCAACCGAAACAAAGAATTTTGGCCTCCTTTCATCATTTGGCAAGTCCTATCTACCGCAGAAATTATGAACCCTTTTTTGTTTCACACTATATATATTAGTTTATTCTACTGTGTGCAGTAAGTTTGTCTGTCCCTCTGACGCAACCGTCTACTTCATGTACTTTCGTTAAATATATTCGCCTAGTGTAATATTAATTTGCACAGCAGATGCAGATCTGCCGAAGAAGGATGGTAGATCCTATTATACGACAGGCACGATTCTATACATCACGCCTACGTAATTTATCCCAGGATGATTTACGATGTTTACGCGGCTGAAGTCACACGCGTCTGTTATTAATGTCGAACTTAAAACGCTGGATTATATTACTATACACCGTGCTGGAGGGATTCTTCGAAAACGAATCCATCCGATGAAAAATTTTCGCGTTCTAACGCGAACGTCGGGATGTAAACCCTGCGCCTCCTTGTTCCTTTTACGGTCGAACGGTTGCCTCATTGTTCACCATTTATCCTTCATTCGCCACGTATTTTCAACACGTTATGCAAATTCACGACGAGCGGTTGACCATCCGGTTTCTCGTGAATTAATAGTGAGTCCCGCCACGAAAGACAGAAGGAACGAATTAGGGGTGTCGAGATGAAACCGGAAGAACAAGAACGACCGGTTGTCCATTGAAAAGGGCAGTCCTGATCCATGAATGGCGTTAAATCACCAACAGAAGGCGTACGGTCGCCGTCCATCACAATTTTTCAACCTTGATTTGCATTCTATCGTGTATTATCAATTTCACGTCTCGTTTATCTAATTGCTGGTTGCCTCTCCACTCGACGCTCGATTCGTTATTATCACGGTATATTCTCGCTGAGAACAGGTATACCGTGATTTCTCACACTTGACATTACGTCAATACGGTTGTAGAAGGAACGACAAGGATCAGCTCCAGGAGACTGCTCCTTCTTGAACGATTCTCAGGAAAAATAGCGACGAATCGTCGGTCATTTTGTCTTCCTCTTACTATAACCTCTTTAACTTCTAAATCCACGATTTCGTCTTTATTATGGGATTTAATGTGGGGAGAGATGTTTAAGTTTTGATATGAATATAATTTAATAATGCACACCATTTTTACAACGATACAAACACGATTCGATGTTCACGACACGACAGGATAACTCGGAATGGTAACAAAGAGAATAACGCAAAGTATAACACCCAAGTGTAACGCTGGCTTTTAAATAACATTTAACACAGTGATAGAGCCAGGAATTCTGAAGCCAATGATATTTCGTTCAGCCGCTTCATATCCCACAGTGTGACACTCCTTCCTATCCCACATTATTTACGACGACCTATCAATGACAAACACTCGCCATAATTCATTCCCAGTATCACAAAGTAAGTAGGTTCCCGATAGGAAATTCGTTATTAACGAACGAAAATAATCTTTCACAGGCGAATACGATCGATCGTTGCCTACCAAAGATGAAGCCCGGAAAACCGCCCGGGGGCCATTCTCTTAACAAAATAACACACCGGCACTTTCACCGTTTCAGCCTTTCTCGCGGCAATATCTGTGTTTGCAAAGAAATCGCCTGAGGAATCGGTGGTAACGCGTATGTGTGTACACCCTGCGTGGCGGCGGGGTCGGCAGATGCGCCGCGGCACGAGCGTAAGCGGTGCCCATTACGCGCGACGCGAGAGTGCGTGAGGTAAAGAGGTTTACTGCACCTGTGGCCTGTGGGCTTGGCCAGTGTCGAAGCCATTGGCGTTGGGGGGGCTGACGGGGTCTCGGTATAGAAAATCCTGGTGAAAACCTGCGACGTAAGCAAGAGGGAAAAAGAGAGAGGGTACAGCGTTAAGGTTGACAATTCGGGGTCACCACCACGGTACCGTCCGATTGGCCGTCGGGAAATTCATAATATGTTTTTCCACCTGGGGGATAGTGGTGAGATACCGACGTGCTCCGAGCGGAGTCGCGGGTCGGGTCGAGCGTTTCGCCGGACGTTTACGAGCGTTTGACCCTAAGTGAGTGTACGCTCGGGAGCGCGGGAAGTAGAGGAGGCGGAAGAGACACGGGAGAAAGGGAGAGAGGAGACGTAGCTCTCTTGCGGTCTCGCTAATTGGGTACCTACGTTGCACACGCACCGGCGCGCGAGGAGAGGATCCTCGAGTGGACGTAAACCTAATATCACCGCGGTGGATGGGAAAGGGGGATGCTGTCGTTCGCGCGACGAGACGAAGAGGACGCGTGAGGTGACCAGGTGGTTTTTTGAACGCTGGTAGTGGTTGGAGGACGACGTGTATCCTGATGAATGATATTCATTCGTAGAGTGTATTAAGTGACACTTTTTTAAAGTGCAGAGGGGAGTACAGGGTGCAAGAATTTTGTAACTTTGGAACAGTTAGGTAAGAATTCAACGAGAAATGATTAATGGACTTAACCCTTTGAAAGCGGAAGGCATATATATATACGTCCTTATGTATCCATCATTATATACACAGGCGCATAGTAAATCATCGATGAGTGTTCCAAGGCTCCGCACTGAACAGAAATGAAACAAATATCATTGGCTTCCGAATTCCACCTGGGGACCTGTTCTTGTCAGTGTCGAGGAGCCTTCGACCACTCATCGATGATTTACTGTATGTATACGTCCTAACAACATGTTAAGTAAATATTCTTAAAGCAGTCAAAGGGTTAAGACAGGTCTCGATATGCAGAAATGGTGAACAATGCCATTAAATCCCCTGTGTGATGGACTCTCCACTGGTTGGCTTGGAACAATATATGGACTTCAGAATGAAACAATTTTCATCATTGTAAAGAATAAAAAATTTGATACGGGTAACATGTAAAATGTCATTTCTCTTTCAAAAGTGGACTTAATACACTATGGCTCTGGAGTCCATATATAGGATTGAAATGGTCAATGTAGGAGTGGTGGTGAAGTTTGTTATGTCATGTAATGGAACAGATTTCTAGAAGTTCCTTTTCTAGATAAAATTAAATTGAAGAGTACGGGTGTTGAGGGCACTTACTTTGACGTTCTTGGTGATTCAGGTTGTAGAGTCCCATTTCTTGGTGTCCAGCAGAAAGGTACTAATTGAAACGAAACTTGACCGACTTTATCAGGTTATTTTTATCATGTTCGTGATAGTAACCTTAAAGATTTCTGCGTACAATAATACAGTTGTGGTAGAATTGAGTTTCATAATGGTAGGAGATTGCTAGACGTTAAGAGGTAATCTTCACGAACAGTGATCGGTGTCTGGTACGGGAGAGGTCTGAGTGTCTATGAGCCCTCGGGCTCAACAGTGACGTTTTGGGAAGTGTGTCTTAACAGAACAAAAATCTATAATCCTTCACGGCTATGTATTACAATCGTTAATGCGCCAGGGGACAATAATACGGAAGATTAATGAAAAGAGTAGGGAACAGGTTCTTCCGAACGGTCTGCTAAATCTATTATTGGCGGCTACACACTATATAGAGACGAATGAAATTAACGAAGGCCATATTGCCGATATCCGCACGATTTGTCTTATTTCATAGACAACGGTTCTTTTCTGCAACGGAATAAAATATGACACCGTTTTAAGATAACAAGCATGGGGAGACAAATGTCCTGGTAGAAACAGGATAAGGAGTCGCATATTTAAATCATTCTAGTTGACCGTTTAGCTAATCCCACATTAATATATCGATTTCTGAGTCCAGATTCAGTAATTTATTGCTAGGATTTCATTGACTGTCCTTTTTTACGATTCGCAGTAACTAGACGTCGTCACAGATCGATCCTTGGTCTAGCTATGGCTTATTCTACTGACAGAACAACTTGCTGCGGGTCGAACTAAAGATTTAACCCTATAACGTCTAAATTATTCTTTATTTTCGTATTTATAAACATATAAATTCTAAAACATATCTAGAAATGTCAAGTTTATTTCTTTTTCATATGTTATGAAATCGTCACATTCGTCCTTAGATTAATTCCATAAACATTTTACTTTCTGTATTATACATTACTGGCCAAAAGTATGGAACCAGAGTTCATGATTGCTGGAACAGTAATTCATTATTCTGTCAGTATATAATAAAACATATGGAATCAGTACATGTATAAATCATTCCGAATTAATTTTAGGACAAATCTTTGTAAAATAATACTTTCCTCTTTCTTCAATTATCATACCTGGTCCCACATTTTTGGCCAGTAGTGTACGTTATAACTTACAACCAAGTGTTCCGAAAACGTCACGCTCGACGTTATAAGGTTAAGTGTTTCATTCAAGCATTACATATATACGTCAGTCTACATATAATAATAAGAACCTCTTGAATCTCCAATCCAGACTCCACAGACACTTCGATTATGTTGTCATTTCTTACAGTCCGACTCCACTAATTCGACCAATCCCCTCCAGCTTCACGAAAAACTTTTTAATTATCCCCCCGCAACGATCCCCCGTTCGAGCTGTGTCATCGGAACTTTCTTGATCGAAAGTTGCTGCGTAGGCGCGGGGCCTGCTTTCGAGAAATCGCGCAGACGATCATTAATAAAAGCCGCATCATCGCGGCGGCGTGACCAGCCGGCGTGTCGTGACACTTGACAAATATCTTAGTTTCTTCTTCATCTTCCTCCTCATCCTCCTCTTTTTTTTTTCTTCGTCTCGGTCGTCCAAACGTGTATCGCGGGCAATTACCGGTCACAGGGGAATCGCCTAGAACCACTGAGCAACCTAGCGCGTGCGCTTTTAGCATTGTTACGGCCCCTCGTAATTAATCGACGATCGTGTTACACGCCGATGTCGGGTTTCCTCTGTCCGGGACTCACTTGGGACTCGAAGAAATCGTTCGGGACGGACCCCGCGTATCTGTGAATTCTTGTTCCTGAATCGCGGCCATTTATAAAGGCGGCAAGAGGTCGGTCGCGATAAGGGAATTCTGTGGTAAGCGATGCGCGGCGGGTATGCATATTTTTCCTCCTTGGCTTCGGGCGCGCACACAAGTTTCATTATACGGCGCGCGCGCGCGCCTTGAAAGGAGGAACAGCGAAACGAAACGGAATCCAATTCCGTGGGAATAACGTTCACTCACGGGAACGTTCCCGACGGAAATCTCCGATTACACTTTCTTCGCGTCTCGTCTCTTTCGATTTTCGTTCTTTCCAACGAGACGCCATTTTCTTTCATTGAAATGCGTAATCATGCATGATAAAGAGAGAGAGAAAAAAACGAATTAATCCCTTCCGGTGGTAAATTAACCGTCACGGAACATCATATTTCACAGCTGTCAATTTAATCGGAACCCAAAAGAGAAATTACTCGACTCAAAATTTCTGTGGAGCACGCATCTTGGAATATTGCTTCAGGACACCCGTCGGTGAAGAGAAACTTCTAGGCGGTTTTAAATGTAGGTGTACTGTAAGTAAAATCCCATAAATAAGATCGTTTTAATTGGACCCGTGTAGGAATCATTAAAGGTACCATTTTCGTGGGCTTTGAAAGTGGTTTTGGGTTGTCCTACGTTCGTTAGAATTATTCTGTCACCCGTTGCCTGGTAATAAATAGATTCTTCCATTTGCTTAATTCCTCTTTTGGTATGTAGTTCGAAAATCTATATGCCGAAGGTTAAATTTCTTCGACAAGGACTTCTTCACTTGGAAACCCTTTCACTCTATTTTGCTTAATCTTCATACTTTACCCACGTTAGCTTATACGAATTAATGAATAGTCCTCTTACTCTCAGTGGATATTAAATATATTTCAACGTGAACAATTGCACAATATATTATACAGAAATCCCCTTCCGAATTCCCAATCCAAACTAATGGCTGTAAGTCTAGATTGAGATTGCACTTAAAAATTTATATTAACGAACACTTTTCACATTATAAAATAATCGTATGTATACAAATATATGTATACATATTTACTTATTCATAATCATTTTTTCAAAATTGTGATAACACATAGTAATCTATAGCTATAATGTGTTGTGATTTTCTTGACTTCTCCAGTCTCTCATTATCGATAGTTTCCCAGAAACGGAAGGAATTCCGTACTTATCGCAACTGTCCTTTATTACAAAAACGAAATATTAATACCAGCAACGTGGTACTTCACTTCGACTCAAAGAAAACCGAATAATATTCTCCTTCGTTGAATCAATTTTCAAATCGTCAACACGAGTCTGACTCGATATTATCTGTTTCGAAACCCTGGTTTAAACAGCCCCAAGGAAGGAAGGTGTTGAATGTAAGTCCTTTGGAACCCACATATCGAACCGCGTGCGCCGCCGATCGGTGAAAAATTCGGTTTGGAAGGACGCGTTCGCGCGGAGAGCTTCGTCGTCCGTGGAAACGGGACCATTAATAAAGCGGCGCGGTCTGCCACGATAAGGGACCCTCCCGCGTGCCGCAGAAACCGTGAGGCGCGCCGTTAAAGGATCCTCGTGGTCGGTCACTCGCGGCGGGGGGAATGCCGTGGTGGCGCGTCCTTTCGCGCGGACTAAGGTAACTTATTCTCTGTCTTTGTGGGCGCCCTTTTTGCGCTCGGGCACCGCGCGTCGGATAGGGTTAAGTGGGTGCGACCCCAGGACGCTAAATAATATCGAGCTGTGCCATCTTACCGAGCACGTACCCGCGCCATCTTGAAATATTACGCCGGCCGCTTTATTATTCGTTTATGCGCGCGACTTCTCCCCTTCGCTCCCTTGTGCTGCTCGCCGCGATCGTTACACGCGCGAGCACTTGGTGAATTCTGAGGTTGGCTGCGATACTTTCCGGGAGCCAGCGATTTTTTTTTTAATATTATCCCGGCTGTAAATCAAAATTCGCATAGACAGTCTGTGGACCATTGAATGTTATGGGGACCCATATGCTTGAGGGTCCCTTGGGCATTGGTCTTTGTAACACAGGCGAATTAACAGGGGTTGATAATGGTCATTAACGTCTGGAAAATGGTAGTTTTAGAACAGATTGTATGTTGGTACAGCGATGGGAGAATTGTAGTCTTTTCTATGGTTTGGGCTGAAAAGAGTCCATCTATTGGGTTTTGTGTTACCTGGGATGTCTAGGACCTCGCAGGATGTTTTTGGATGTATCATTTAGGAATTCACTATTTTGTTTGTAAGATAGTAGGTACTGCTATCTGAAGAGAGTCCATGTATTGGGTTTCGTTTTGCATAGGGTGCCTAGGATCTCAGAGGATGTTTTTGGATGTACCAATTAGGAACTCTCTATTTCGTTAATAAGATAGTGCTTGTCGACGTTTAAATTGGTGAAAATGGGCACAGAATGTTGGAGAACAGTACTGTGTTGTAGAACAACGGAAGATTTCGATAAGGTAGCACGGGTTCACACGAGGTGGCCATGTTCTGTTCAGCAACTTCCATTGACAAGAGTAAATGTAAATGTAACCCCGACAGAAGCTAGTGGATTATTCATGTTTGTATTCAATGTTGTATTAACATTACAGTTAGTACATTATAAAAATGACACGCCTTTGTACTATTTCATCGCATGACAAGTATAATTGAAATTTACATTTCTCACGAGGTTAACATACACATTTCTATTTCCTGATACCTACACGGTACAATATAACCCGCTGGCTGTCGCATTTCTCCTATGTGACACATTGCCCCGTGAAAAAAGGTTATTAAATTAACACAGACCCGACCGTAGGACTGGTCGTCGACGACATGGAACTAAGTCACAGACGAAGTCACAAAAGGGATCTGTCAGAGGAAGGGAAAAAAAAAGAAAGAAGAACGCGACGGTCGATGCATTTAGCACGATTAACACCGTCTTTCCACCTGTCCGATCTCCGTCCCGACGACAAATATCCGTTTCCACGGAATCGGCTGTGTTACCAGCAATTTTCGTCCCGTACGAGATCAATTCACGGGAGAACAGACGCGACTAATGGCCGCCGCCGTTGTCGCAGCGGTCTGCCCATAGAAGAGGATGCTCCTCCCCGAGTAGTTTCGAAAGACGAAGGAACTCCCGGTAGACCCCGATGGCAGAGGCTCATTGAAATTCAAATGTCAATCTCGAGTGTGCGAGCATATATACTAACGAGACGACGGGGAAGAGAGAGAGAGAGAGAGAGAGGGAGGAGCTGAGGAAGAGCCGAGGGACTACGTGAATGCAGAGTGCTTTTCGTGTCGTGATGTCGAAAACGGTCGCCGGATCGCGCCCATGTTTGCTCTCGAATTCTGCCGCGGCCCCCGGAGGATCTCAAGTTCCAAGGCTGCTGCTGCTTCGTCTTGTCAATGTTGTTTTATAACCACGCTCCCGGGATCCAGTCGTCTGGACCTTGGTCTTTTAAAGGCGACCGATTCGGTGCTGCTCCTACGGACTGTGTCCTCTGCACACTCGAGCACACGGGGCAAGGACTCTCCGCGCAAATAAGCCCGCCTCAGGATGGACTTTCGAGGAGCTCTGAACTAGGTAGCCTTCGAAAACATTACGACAGACGGTGTTGTTCAATGAAAGTAATTCGATGGATCGTAGATGGATTGGTAGTCCGAGTCCGCAAATATGTCTAGCTTAAGTGGCCTCATCATCGACTTTGTAAGGGACTCTGAGACTTTTGATCGTTTGGAACTTCAGGTTCTCAGGAGGATATACTGTTATAACGTGAAACAGCGTTATTCAGTAATTAAAAATCAATAAAATATATATAACGGATCGAAAGTATAAGTTATGTATACGATACAATCTGAATGTTAGAAGTTTCTAATTCTGCAAGGTACTACCCAGACCTTCGTTCTCCCTTTACGAACCAAACTTTCTAATTGATTCCTCAAGTATTTCATTCTGAATGACGGTAATCTTAATTTTCCATTAGAAAGAAATCCATTTCCCCCTGGGGAAGTTCCCTAAAACGGGACTCGTCACTATCTAACGACAGTGTCACTAATCCAAACGAAATTAACGAAGTCTCTTCGAGAACCAGGTGCTCGTGGCATGAGATGGTCAGTTGTGCACACGAGAGGATGCTTATTTTTTTTTTCCTTCAAACACATCTCGCAGCCTCGAGGCCGTTGGACACATTCGAGGGATTCAAGCGCGGTGACGGCAAGATCGCGGGCGAGCAAACGACGAGTCCCGGATTACGGTGCTTATATACGTTTACCTAAATGGCGGGCAATTAGAAAGACGGTAATGAAAGTGCCAGTCGAATAGCGCGTTTCGCCGCTTCACCAATAAACAGGCTGGTTTACGATACGCGGACTTCAAGACTCGGGCTCCTCACCTAAATTTCCCACAGTCGGCATTAAATTCGTGCTGGAGCGAGCGAGCGAACGTAAACGTACGCGCGCGAGCGCACGACCCTCTCGTGTCCCCGGTCCAGCTTAACTGAATACTTATTAATTAAGGATAATTGCCGGAATTTACGATATCGCTGGGGATTTCGCGGGTGCCCTCTGGGGCCCCTTACAAAACGTGTCCCTGTACTGTAATTTTTATTTTCACCGTCGAGTTCCTTTGGCTTGCGTTCAGGCTCGCTCCGTGCGATTCAGTTTTTACGAGACGATGGTCGCAGTTTGGAATTCCGTCGAGGAAGTTTTTAAGGAGGAATGTTTTACACGCTTGATCCAGTTCCTTGAAAGTTAATTTCAATTCCTCGGTGAATATCACGCAAGAATTTTAGTTCAATGTTAATGTACTTGACTTGTTCACCTTCGTTTCGTGACGATTGGAATTTTTTGGAAACAGATGCTGGGTGAGAGAATAGTTTGCTGAGTGGAGGAATTGCGACGGACATTCTGGTGAATGAAGTGTATACAATGTATCGAACGATGATAATTAAGACATACAGTGGCTACCAAAAGTTTTCGGCCAAACTGTAATTTTATCATATTTTTGTGACGATTAGAATGGGGGTTGTGTATGCATTTGTAGTGTCTAGAGCTCTGTGAAATACAATAGAAGACGAAACTTTCATTACACGTAATAAGTTTCCTAGTTTTTTCTCAATTCAATAAGATACTTAAAAGAAGAAAGAAATTCCTAATTTTGTTCTTGCCTTTAGAGATTTAAATATAGACTGCAGATTTTTATGAATTTATGGCATCCCCTGACTCGGAAAATGCAATAAGCTAAAGGCTTTAATAAACTTTAACACTATCTATGTATTAAATATAATTTAAATATCATACATTATTAAATAAAATTTAATACAATAAAAATAATTACCTATATATAAAATATAACAAAAATTTCAAATATATTTTAATATTTAATATTTTAAATTTAAATATAATTGCATTATTCATTAATAATTATTTCATTTTATATTAACGTAATAAAGCCTCTAATACAAAATTCAAAATTCTGCATCATTTCAATTTTCAGACATTAGTAACTGAACTTCTACAATTGCATAAACACCCTCAGTCTACTTGTATATATCGTAAGAATAAAGTGTTCCAAAGCAATTGATTTCAAGAACTACCAGCCCCGTTGGTAATCTCATCCGCGTGTCGCCGAAATTAACGAAGCGTAGTTGAATGGGCCCACTGATCGACGTCGGTCCACAGGGTCCGGAAATCCGGCGTGATCTCGGCGTCGGGGTCGTAGCTCAGCGGTGCGCGATAAAATCGACATTAAAAAGCTCCCGCTCGCCTCGATAGTTTCTGAAAGGGCAGAGCGCGCGAGCGGCTGTTATCGTGAATTGAGCGCGTTCCGGGGCCGCATGAGCAGCCCCGGTACACCTGTAACTCCTCTTCTTTATCTCTTCCCTGGGCTCTCTTTCTCCCTCTTCATTTCTCCATCTTTCTCTCTCTTTCTCTCCCACTTCGGGGGTATCAGTTGCTGATCGATTCAACCTGTGGGTGGTCTCGGGCCACGGGTACGCGGCTGTAACCCTACTCTCGTCGGAGGCTACCCGGTGTCCCGATCGTACCTGGTGTTAATCGCGAGCGTCGAAGTGGGGAAGGTAAGAAGCAGAATCCTGAACGTGGTGGGCAGTCTATGGGGAATCAGGACGATCAGAAACGAGTCACCGAGCGATGCGTAACCGCCTTTACGATTCCCCCAGTGGCCCGCGTGTTTTACGGCGTCGTTCCTTACCGCGGAACTACCCGTCGACTGGTAGCTCGCGCGTGAAAAATCACGAGAGCCGTGCACACGATTCGGCCGGTGTAGCTGCCGCGACGATACAATATGTTCCGTGTAAATTCAACCTCAACGACCCCGGGGGACGACGATTTTCGATCGAGAGGTTCACGCGAATTTTGACGATGTCTTTCGAAGATTTCTGCTCGTGGAAGGTTCAATATGTCCATCTGACGGTGGAAACGAGCACGGGATATCGCCTCGAGCCGAGTTTATGGCGTCATTGGGTGCAGAGAGATCGTCGGGGGACATAGAGCCTCGAAACGATGAACTTTGGTACCCCCGGGATTTGCAAATGTCGTATTCGTGGTTTTTTTTTTTTTTTTGGTGATGATTCTCAGTCGAGAAAATGGTGATTGATCGTATCTACACCTACGAAATATTCCGGTGGGTTTGTAGGAAATAAACATAAAGAGATGGTATTTCGGTGTGATTTTGAACGGAGACCAGGTATCGCTGATGATTAATCGTAGGCCGGATCCTGGTCGAGGATGAGAAAAAAGGATCGACTGTGAATTTCGCACCCGGTACGTGGCCGGAGGTTGTAAGGCGGCCCTGGTACGGGGGCGTAAAAGACCTGGAAACAAATGAGGTACAAGGGTGGTAACCTACACTCTTGCATATCGGATGCGGCTCCCCTAATATCCGTCAGGGATTTCTGATCACGCTAATTTGAGGCGTGTGAACAACCACGGATCCGCTGTACCGTGAAATGACCGTGGTACGGGGTGGCCTTTTGAACGAAATATGACGCGACGGGTTTACTATTGTGGTGTATTTATCGATTCCTAAAAGACAATAATTCTATGTATCTTCCATAGAACTTATTTGATTTTTTTTTTCGTTTTTTGTAAGTGTTGTATATTTTTAAAAATTGATACAATTATTCCGATTCCAGAGGGTTATTTTACGCTATGGAAGGTTATTTTTGCAAAGTATTTATCGATTCCTAAAAGACAATTCTTTTACGTATCATCCGTAGAACTTATTAATCTCTTCTTATAATAACTGTAATTCTAGTAAAATCCACAAATTGTTACAATTATTCTGATTCCTCACGGATCATTTCACGCTATAGATCGTATTATAGACGAGGATGAATAATTTACGGTTCACATGCCCGTGTCTGAAATACCATGGATGAAAGCATGTCGGTTACTCGTGCCAGGCGATATAAATTAAGACTCCGGGCTTGCCGGTTACTCACCCGGTTGCATTATGGATCGCCGTTACCCAGAAGATATAGTCTCGCCTTTATCAGGTTTAGATCACTCGCAATGCTCCGCCGGGGCGTGTGCAGTTCATTAATCCGTATTTGCGATAGGCGTGTCATGCGTGCAAATCGCGGAACGTTCGCTCATGAGCACTTACTCCTGACCCGTTCTGCGGCGGGAACCGCGACCCCGTAATCTCCGTACGCAATTAGCGCTGTCAGATCTAAATCTGTCATTTTCACTTGGACGTTTCAATACAGTCGCATTCAATGGACTCATTAGTTAACGGGAAAGTTCGGTTTCGCAACGATCTCAAAGGCATCGCGAGTTACGGGCACGTGATTCCACGAACCCTACCTAGGGGCTACAGGAGGCTTCGATAGAAAGGCCGACAATATACTAGTGACATAATATTTATTTTAAAGCTGAAACACTAGTGACATAATATTTATTTTTAAAGCTGAAACCATCAATTGGTAAAATTATGGAAGTGAATATAGATAGCTTCTAATAAAATATTGGATAGTGTAAAATTATATTATCCTTCGAATGGAAAGGTGGGATTTAAGGTCGTACTTGGTAAAGCGGGGTCGGATCCGACCCGAATATTTTCCCTATTTTCAGGCTGGTAAAGAAAAGTTATTATCTTGAACTTGTATTTTCGTTTGTTTATGTAAGGAATAATAATTGAGTTATATAATATATAATAGTATAAGTATTAAATGTTTAGTAAATAATAAAAAAATATTTTGAAATGAGAATAATAAAAAGATAATAACAAACAGAGTGGGGCAGCACAACAGGAACGATAACTTGGGTTGGATACGACCCGGTTACAGAACCATTAATAAAAGTAGTTCATACTGGGAATTCCTCTAACTACACTTTTATCGGCTATTAGTAGATCGTGAGTTTTATGCAGTTATAGCTTACAAAGCTTTGTGAAATACACTACCTTTCAAAAGTGTAGAAACAATATTATTTTTAATTAGATAAATCACCCTTCAACTTTAGAAACTTTAGACAGTGTACAATAAAATAGTGTCCTCTATTTCGTTCTAAATCCACTAAGATACTTCAGAGAAGAAAGGAACTCCTACATCTGCTCGTGTCTTTACGAACCTACTTCAGAAAATGTCATTCCGCCTAAAAATCCGCAGTCTAGTGATCACTAAACCTTTCAGCTCTCACCTTCGTCACCGAAAGCAATTGTTCCTATTCAATGAAATGCGTACATATATTTAACTGGAAAGTCTCGGCTTCTCTCAAATCACAGACTGATTCCATACAGTTTCGATGGGTAATGAACGACAGTGAAATATAGGGGGGATGCGTTCGAATAGACCCAATATTCGCATAGGTGATAGTTAAGTCTGTCCGAGGCGACATCAATGGTACAGGGATGAGATACGACGCGTGTACGACGGGGACGGCCATAATCTACCTCACGTTATGAATCCCAGCGCGAACGTGACGTTACGTACCGGGTGTACGAGCGTCACCCGTCGATGCGTGCGCGCGCGCGCGTCCACGGGGGTGGTCCAACACTTAGCCGGATGGAAACCAGCTGCTAATCACGGTCCCCGTTATACGCAAAGCCGGCGACGTATTCACGTCTTCTCGAGCTCGTCGTACCAGGCAATACACACCTATGAATTACCTTGGATTCTCCCGCGTAGCTACCTACACGCGGCTGTCAGCTAGCGACTGGTATCGAATTTCGACGAATCTCTCCTGACGCCTCGTTAAAACGGCTTCTTCCACGTGGGATAATGATTCTATTCGATGTCTTTCTTCTAGACATGTTAAACTGAATCACGCTTTCTTTGAAATTACCAATAATATAAAAGAAACAAGAAAGAGACTTGGGGTCTAACCTCTAATCCAAGTCGTCCAGAGTTTCACTTGTTGCTTGAGGAAGCAAGTAACGTATCGATTGCAAGAAAGTTTTTCCTGTTTCTTCTTGTAGATTGAGTACGTGTCGTTGAGAGTAACGAGGAAAAGTCGATAATCAAGTTACGAGGAAACTGTTACACGTGTAATCTGCACGATTGAGTTTTCAACGGTTGCGACAGAGAACGGTATAGACGTGGTTTTCGAGGGAAGGGGTTAACAGCTGGGATTAATTCTGAACCGTTGAGTAATCACCCTGTCGCTGAAAGCTTGTTATTGGGAAATGTAATTCTGTGTCCTCTTTCGTGTACGATGATACCCTCTATTGAGACTTCTGCGAGATAAAAGGTGCAACAGCTTCACGGATTTAGAGTCTGTGACCTGTCACCACGAACGACAGACTTGCCCACTAAGAATACGTGCATTCTCGAGTATCATCCTCTGAACGTCGCAATCAATTGTATTTAATCGCATAGAAAACACCAGAAAAAAAGTTCCAGGTGCTTTTAAGAGCCACCTATTCCCCTACAAATCGTTCATTAAGAGAATCCTGTGTCATTTAAAGAACACGTTTCCAGCCTGGGTCGACACTGGTCCATCATCTCAGCACCTAGTCAGAATCCTTTACGATCTATCCAAATGCAAATGTCTCTTATGAAGACCCCGTTGATAGACGGGCGTTTCGAATGCAATTAACTGTGATGATCGAACCGTATCAGGGTTCACAAAATCACGACGCACGCGTCGGACAGCGAAAGGACCCTGGACCGTGATGACGTTGTCGTTATTGGACACGTCGAACCGTTCTATTCCCAACATTCTGCCTTCTCCGAGCACGTTCCTCGATTTCCCCAACTTGACGTTCCACCCGCCACGAATAATAGAACACGTCGAGCGTGGTTTTGCTCACAGAAAGAAGCCAGCCTAATCATACAAGCGTCCACGGAGCTGGTTCCCCGATGCGTGTACAGTACTCACCAGAGTTTCTCGCTCCTCTGAACAGCCACCCGGCGGCGTGTGTACACACAATACCTTCGACCTGTGCGCGCGGTCTAACGGTGAAAACCTGGGAGGAGGATTTCACACAGAGGGACTGCGTTCTCGCAGAAATCTTAATTCTCGGAAGAGAGTAAAACGGCCCTGTATTGGATAGAAAGGCAAGCGTTCGCCTCCTCTTCCTTCTCCTTCTCCTCCTATCCGTTTCTAAAGACTCGGTTCGAAGTTGTTGGGAAAGAGGAACAAGGGGGGGAATCCCAGAAGATGAAGAAGGATAACGAGAGGGCCCAGATACGCGAGCTTGATCGCAACGCCCGTTGGTTATACGAGGATAATACAGACAAATCGTAATCCCAGAAGGCACGGGAACGAGTGCCGATTAATTTCGAGATGAGCCCTGTCAAAATACAGGCACCGCCGTTAGGGCCGATGCTCCCACGTAACCACCGGGGCTAATCTTGACTAATAACTGTCGCAACAACCGCGATAGAGGATAGAGGGGGACCTGTTGAACTGACTACGCCGAGAGCCACGACGACAGAACGACGACGCGGTCCTCGTCGCGAGGACTGTGTGTGTTTATAGGCACCGGCTACCGTCGTCTCACGGCCATGGGATACGTCCATAGATCAGAGATTACCGGGATGAACCAATCGTCTTTCCTGTTTTAGAATTCACCGCGGACAGGAATGCGGCCTGGGTATTAATACGTCCTTACGCGTCCGATCGATCGGTTTATTCGCGTGATCCACCACGATTTCGCCGCCATTACGGTATCCGTGGCGATCTGCACTGTGGATCGGTAACGTGGGAATAGGCGGACTGGTTGTGCCTTGAACATCCTACCAGGATGGGGAATTTGGGGACAAATGGGACTTCTTGGCGAACAAGAATTTTGATCTCTAGAAAAGAGAAGCTTCAGAGATTTAGAGGATACAACCAACCTGTGGAAGGTTTGGTGGGTATTTGTTTTGCAGAAATACAAGCCAGTGTTGCTATTTATTCTGGTACGGGCTATAGCCACAAACACACAAATTAAGAAATTATTTACTTTTTTTTATTCCACACAACCACAAGAGTCTATACTATGGCCGTCATGGAAAGGAAATTTCGTTAAGACGCCCTCACAGACGAACTGTATACTTTTAAAAAATACATTGTTTTTACTTTATAAAAATATAGCATACTTTACAAATATTATTCAAATTCATGAGTTCAATAATTTTCCTTTAAAAAGTTCCCACAAATTGCCTTATTATATAGCCGTCACACTAGCATAGCCCCTTAACATATGTTAGCCAAGTTTACCATTCACTGATCATCGCGTGAACTGTCATCGTCACGGTACTCAGTCTCCTGGCTCCGTATCGCTACCAGTTTCAGGGGATCGTTAGAAACAAGCTTCTCGGGGAACATTTTCATTAGAACTTCCATAGGCTAGAAATCGACAGGAATACTCGTTCGACTTAATGGGAATACAAGAGCTCCACTTGCATGCTCGTAAACAACGTTTTGTTTAGAGGTGAACCTTATCGATGAGTTATTGTATGATCGCGCCGCGTAAGAACTAGCGTGACCGAAAGGTTTGTGGGCTCGTTTAATTACGGTGTGCTTGAAGTTTTTATTGCGCTCCCCGCGTTATGTTCTATCGCGGATGCACGCGATCGCCGCGGGATCTTGGGAACAAAATATCGCCGACGGTCGTACGTACGGAAAGCAAGTATTGCTCGAACAATTATCATTATTTAGTTCTTTGTTTTGTTTTTCTGCTGAATCAGGTGTTTTATAATCAACGTATAATTTCCTCGCGACTCTTTTTCGGTGCCATAATCTCGCCTTAATCTCTATTTCGACAGAACAATCTTCGTGCCGTTCATTATTTATTAAAAATTTCCTATTGCGACTAATTCCATACTCTATAATATATTGATAATTGTTTCTAATCTTATTTTCATTAATTGTTATACATTTATACTGGGTTTATACCCGTTAAATTACTAAAAATATAAATAAATAAATCATTGTTTTTACGTTGTATCTAATATTTCCAACACGATTTTCGTGAGTCGAAATTGGTTCGTGTAGGTTTCCTCTCTACTAGTCTCTCTTTCTTCCTCTTTGTACCTTTCTTTTAGTCTTCTTCCTGACGATCTGCTCTTACGTGATCGTCGTTTGTCTCTGATGTAGGACTCGAAATGGTCGGTTTTGCGCACGTACGCGCCAATGCATCCTGACGGGCTGGTCTCAACGAGGTGCACACGTGTACCAGTCGCGGATCTCGATCCAGATGCCGCGGCGGACCGTAGCAGTCAGGGCAACAAATTGAGCTCAACGATGATTCGATCGTGTTTCGATCCCATATTACATGCAATTTGCGAAAGAAATCTTACAGCGGCGAATATGGCTTCGCAGTCGAGCCATGCTGCTCGTTACAGGCACACACTGCAATATATATTTATTCGAATCGGCTACCTGCTCCATGATACATTCAATCCAGTTTCTACCCGTCGGATTATCGCTGGTTATCCGACGATCGATCGATCCGCGAATCGTTGATTTCCAGAAACCGTCTTGGGTGATCGAAAATTGTGGCTCGTGGGAACTTCACGCTGAAAAATGAACTTGGGGCGAGGGGAATAGTTGGAAAAAGAAAATGGCGAATGGAGATCCATGCACGTTTCGTTGAACTGCTTTCCAGCGTCATTTCCATGCGTCAGAAATTGATATTAATCCTCAAAGACTACACTGCAGTAAATCATCGATGAGTGTTCGAAGACTACTCGGCACTGAGTGTTAAGACGTCATTTCCACCACTGAAGAGGTCCCTCGTGGAACTAGTCAAACGCCCAGTGGTGGGGATGACGTCTGAATACCCAGTGCCGAGGATCCTTTGAACACTCATCGATGATTTACTATATATTACCTCACAGATTCAAACATACGTGGGTTGGCGTAACCCAGAACGTTCTTTTGTCTATATCTTAAATATATAACTAATTTAGTCACAAATGTTTTGATAAAACATCACAGCCCTAACTTCCTACCCTTTACCGTTCAGAAATGCCGGCTGTATTTCGGCCTGACTGGCATACACATAACCCAGTGTGGTCTTTGATGGTTAATCGATCAATGGCGTCGCGGCACCATCGATTAACCCGCGAATCGAAAGAATCCGCCCCTTATCTGTTGGAACAGATCGAAGTAGTCGACGATCCTCCTGGCGGTCGATCGAGAGGATAGTTCTGTGCGAGCAACAGCGGCGGCGGGGACACGTTTTATAGGCTCGATCGAGATCACGATCTCCCCATATATTTTTCCCACCTTCCACCCTGGCGACGAGGGAATCGGTCTGGGAAAGGAGAACCAAATGGAGACGATCGAAACGAGCCCAGTGGGGTGAGAAAGAGGACAACAACGATCCCAGGAGAGTCTCACTCCGGCCACTTCCCATGTTAATATCCGGTTATGCGTAAGGTATGGAGGCGTACGGCCAGTTTGCATGGAAACTAAGGCATTACCGTCGTGGACCACCGGCGTCGAACCACTCGTCGAACGGCCCTGTTTGCCGACACCTTGGAGGACGACTCTCTGGATCGCTCTCCCCCCTCCCTCTCTACTCCCTTCTCTCTTCGTTCTCTTATCGGCGCCCTCCTTTTCTCCTTCTCCGTCGCGGCTTTCACGGAGCCTTGATTCCGAATCCTAAAAGTACGGTGTTCCCGTGCATCCGCCGCGGATCTTCAGATTACGCGGTGTATCAACGACTGATCAACCGTGGTTTTATCGGCCGAGGACAGGGCCGGCCACTTCGACCCCTGTGGGTACCTTTTGGGGTATCGTGGTCGTCGTCGTCGTTGCACGGCACGACAAACGTTTCCGTTTATTTCGAGCCGTTTCGATCCACAGCGACCGTCTCGAACATTTCACGATCGACTCGGTGTTTTTGTCTCTCTTTCGTTCTCGTCCTCTTTTCTTCCTGTTCGTTGTCATTCTTTTAGGTCATTTTTGGTAATCGGGGAGGGAGAAGGGCCATTTCGACTCAGATTTGTTGTATCACCCGAAAATATGTAACGTTAGCGGCGGAAACCTGTTCGTTTCGACCGTTACGATAAAGGAAGAGAAGAAGGGAAAGGATATCACTGCGGTGACGCCGGTTCATGTCTGCTCCGGAGCTTTTAAGCGGTCCTTTTTCACGGCGGCAGAATGAAAGGAAAGTCTCGGAGCGGTCTTGATCGTTATATTGGGTGTAGATTAGACGTGGGTCGTCGATTACGGGTTTAGGCGACCCAGCCCCTTCCACGAATTTATTCTTACGTACGGCACCGGTCGAGAGATGCCTTCACGATGCTCCTTTTACTTTTTCTTTTCGTGGCTTGCAGCACGAGTTTGCACATAATAGGTGACTGTGACGCGGCCGGGGCGCGTGGTTGGAAATCGTCCACATCCGCCGTTTTCTGGTTCATTGTAATGTTAGGTGTCTACGAAAGTAATAGCTATTGATTCGAGTGTTGTGTCCCTTGATTCGGATGGTTCAGTTTTCCCTTCTTCGTTACATATACATCAAAGATGCAGAAAATAAGAGCGCTAAGATATATAAATACTAGTGCTACCAAACCCATCGAAAGGACTCGTCAGTCTTATAACGATGATTAAAATGTTATAACAATACATTTTCTAGGATGTTCTGCAACTTCTATTACGATATGAAAGTGAGGAAATCAATTAATTCATAGATTTGTAAATTTTCAAAAGTTTGTCCTGTTTAACTAATGAATAAGTTAATATTTCCTGGATCTTCTGCTTTTTAAATGTACTCTAGGTACTAACGAATAACTTTAAATATTGTTTGGGCATGATGTCTTCTGAAGAATAAAAAGGAGAACCAAACCTTACAAATTTTGTTCAAAGAAGAGCATGACGTTTACGTATAATCAGTTATATACAATTGGATCCTTTCTACGTTAATTGATAGATTGTTTATGTTTTCTATCGTAGATAGATCAAAATGGAAGGTGTTATAGTTTACCTTGTAAATGAAAGTGTAGAACTTTTTACAGGAGGCTTTACCGAAGTAAATACGCGGTTCACCTGTCGATCGAGCTACATCCGCTACGGCCCTGTCTCCGTGACACCTATGCTCCTCTCCATGGGTCTAAAAGTCCTCGGCGCCCACACTCGGGTTCCTAGGCTTAAAGAGGTTCAAAGTTCCCTTCGTGGTCGTTTACGCCTTATTTATTCTCGTAATTTACTCCCACGCGGCCCTTGCACGCCGGCAATTTATTTTACGACGATCATATCTGGAAGTGGCTGGCGGAGTGCCGCCCGGTCCACCATACAGGTCTAACCCCGTGTACCACGGGTTCACAATTTTCTGGCTCCGAGCGGTAGTTTCAGAAATCTTGCAACTTCACCAGAAAGAGAATAATTAATTTTTATCCACGGTAAATCGCTGTTTCAATTTGCTATTTTTTCATTGGTCGAATTGAAAATGATCGATTGAAATGAATTGTATTTTGGGGTAAAACGTCTTATTATTGTGTGAAATATCTGACTAATTGAAAAAATACTTCAAGGTCAGTAAACTTTAATAGTTCTTTGCAAGAATACTTACGTGTAATGGAAATTACACAATAAAATGGAAAAATATTTAATTTTATGGAAGATCACTATGTTCTGAACCTACGTTACAGGAAATGCAGAGTTATTGTATACAAACATTTTGATCATCGATAAAACAATAGTGACTCGGTTTGTCAATCGGGGCGTATTATGTACCTAGTTTTGTTCACTCAATGTCGCGACTTTCAGGTGTAACTTGTGTCATTGATACTGTATTACTGTGTCATTCAATCCCCTGATAAAGTGAGCTATAATACCAGCCAAAAGTATGGGCCCAGGTCTGCTAATTAAAGAAGAGAAAGATATTATTCAACAAAGATTTGTTAAAAGTAATGTGCTACAATTGCTTGGAAATGATTTATATCTCTACTGATTCCCTAACTTTCATTACATCGTAAGAGTATAATGAGTTACTGTTTCGTCAATCATGAACTCTGATCTTTGACCGGTAGTCTACACATGAACTGTACAGTAATTCCGAAAAATACCGAAAGATACATGAAACCCGAAGGAATATTAGCGCAGCGCATAGTCGCTCCGGAGACATCAATGCTAGCGCAAGAAAGCAAGTGCGACCTGACGGGGTAACGTTCAGTTCTTTAGCACGTATATACTCTTACATCGTCAGGGCAAACCCGTTGTCCGCGAATTTTCACGTGGTGGTTGGTTCTCGGTCGCGTATTCAAAGCTCGTCCTGGCCAAAAAGGCGCTCTTTAAAGGAGACCGGGAAGTGTTAAAGGACGCTAAGGAGGGCGTGTCGCCGCCCATTAAAAAAGCCTTGAATGCACCGTCCACGTCTAAGTGGTGACCGCCTGAGCATTCAACGTCGTGACCCTCGCTAATTTTCCGCCATAAAGCCACCGGTTCGGTATCGGAATAAATAACCGGGTGTATATATCGCCGCCGACAGTGGGCACCGTTTACGCGAGAGAGGTGCGAAGTGGGGCCACGAACAGAAAAACGGGCAACGGCGGCGTCCGCCTCGCCTCGCGACACCGTCGAGCGCAAATTTACACGCGACCGGGTCGTTCGTCGGCGCGCGTATAAATGATAATTCATTTTACGCCCGTTAGCGCCTCTGCCCGCCTGGGATGTATGAGGATCCTGTTCTCGACGTGTAAAAGCACCCTTTTGGGATCGCTACTGGGACCCACGTTTTATCACCTTCGACCTCCAAACTGGAAGATTCTTCTGAGAGTACGATGTGTTCTGAAAAATTCTAAAGTTGTTCTGTAAGGTCCTAAAGGTAATTACCTAAATCTTATTTAGACCATTTAGGACCTCACAGAACACCTTCAGGACCTTCCAGAACACTTTTAAGACTTTTCAGACTACGTCGTCGTCTCAGAAGAATCTTCCAGTTCGGTGGAAGAATACCATATTCTGTAAGGTCCTAAAGGTGTTCTGAGTGGTTTTAGAGTCGTCTACTAAAGGAGACCAAATGCTAGAAAATAATACCTATATCTTGAAGATGTGTGGATTTAGGTACTAGTTGGACCAGAAATAGCCCATCAGAAAGATCTCAATTAACATATCACCGATCAGTTTTCTTTCTTTGTTCTGTTTGGACGGCGTTCGAGAGCTTGATACAATGATCAAGGGTCTGGCCGCCTCTCCATATAAATTCTGTTGATTTTTTTCGCCCGCCGTGAGCGATCCGCGATCATTAACCGGCGCACGCGACCAAGAATAAACGTCCGAGCGGGCGTGAAGCGAATGAATATAAATACGAGGACGTAATTGGATCGTCACATCCGGGATAATCTATCGGCGTAGCAGCCTGTAATTTAAAATCTCCAGTTTTTCTGCGGATAATCTGTGCAGGTTGCACGATAAGGATATGACGTTTCTCGTAATTACTATCGTCTCTGTTCGCGATCGCATAAAAAAAAAAAACACTTACGTTCGTTTCATTTGAAAAATACGACCGAGTCGCGTCGTTCCGGGCAAAAGCGCGACACGGTCGTTCCGGCGGAAAGATAAAGCGAAGAATTATGGACGGTCATTCTTGTAATCTCTTTTAGAAAGCGGTGGTTCATCCGTACGTCATGAAACTCGATGCTCAAGTGTACCGGACGACATTCAACGTATCTTAACGTCGTAATTCGTTTCCCCTTTTTTAATCCCTCCCGCGCGTTCAACGACAGAACAGCTACCGGTTGAACGTGATGACCCGTAAATCCGTTTAAAAGTGACGGGTCACCTTTTGACTAAAAAGCCGATTCCATTCAGGCAGTGTATATTCATAAAGATAACACGAAAGGTACAGTCGGACTGTTTAACGATCAACTGATTGTTTGACATTTTCATGATTCACGTTCGCATTAAGAAAAAACAAAAAAAAATAAGAAAAGAAACGAAAAGCAACAGAAGACACTTGCACACATCTTGCACTTAAATATATTGCACGAAGAATCCTTCGTTATCGGTGGTGTCCAGTTACGGTAGCGAATACCACAACCGACATTAAAACGAAATGTATCTCGGACGATTCGATCAGAGTGATCTGTACGTATTTAAACGGATATTATTTATCCTGTGAAACCGTTCGAGATTTCCCCGAAGAACCGAGCTGATCCATCGAGGCGTGCAGAATTCTGCCCGGTTACTTGCACCACCGCGTCTCTCCGTTAAGTTACAACGACTGGCGCTTAACCCCTGACACGAGGTACAATGGCTGGACGGGACTCCATAATTGTTATTTTAATAAGCTAATTTTCGCGGCGCTCGAGCGGAGAGCAAAGCGCGCGAGGAGGAAAAGGTCCGACCCAATGGGGTGGGAGGGGAGGAAGAGAGAAGAAGAAGAAGGCGTTGGACAGGAGTGACGTGAGAGGGGAACCCAGGGATGAGAAGGTGCACCGAGTATGGCCCCATCGACGGCCACGTCGGACGTGCCGAGATTAACGGCCGTACTTCCGAGGGTCTCGACGATTTACCCGTAATAAACGTAGCCACGCTTCTTGCGCCGCGATTCGTCCTTCCTCCGTGCCCTTTTCCGCGAAACCCTCTGGCCCTTGCCTTCCTCGTACGCGTGTCGCTTCCACTCACGACGACGACGCTTTCAGTCTATTCGCGGATCGATTTTTACGGTTCGAACAATACGCGCGAAATGAGTTTCGTTTGATAGCTCGAGAGTCTGTGTTCACGTAGAAAAGTACAGAGATTTCGGTTCGCTGTGTGTAAATTCAAGACCAAGTTCCTTTGGTTTGTTCAACGAACTTTCCAATATTTTATTAAAAATTAAAAAACATTAAATTTTGTTACAATAAGTACCATTTCTTAAGACCATTTCTTTGTTGGATTTCAAGAGTGACTTTCAGGAATCCCAGAAACAGTAGGTATACCAAGCCCCACTTCTTCCACCTCATACTACCATTTCTTCTAGAACATACACCAACCAAAATTCTGCATTTTCCACCAATCACAAGTCGATCCGTTGTAACAAGGGTCTTTGCATATACCAATACCAGACAGAACACATTCAACCGTGGACAAGAAAGCATCGCTGTCGGAACAAACACAATTAGTGCACACATACGCATACAGTACATTGTTTCATTTACGTTTATCTTAAAGTTTAAGTGTGTTACGAAGTACTGTTAAATTATTCAAATCACATCGTATCATAATACACCATCATACCATCTTTCAACGAGGTTTGCGACATCCGTATCAAGATTTAAAGGAGGGAAATATCTTGGCAGGATTGTCAAGTAAGTGGTACCATTTCAAAATGATTCTTCTTTCAATATGTCATTGAACCCCTTGAGAGTCAAGGTGCAAATTAGTATAGTAGACATAATATGCTTAGGTTCAACTTTGAATCCACGTTAAAAAGTTTGTCGAAAATTTGAAATTTTAAGAACATACAAGAAATTGAAGATGTTAGATTCTTTGATGCATGAGGGGAGAGAAATAATGTTTATAAGAATGTTACGCTGTTATTGTACCGTATAGTTGGTATATACGCGCTGCGATTTCTTGTTCGGCAGAGTTCAATTTCTTGGCACAACTTGACCCGGCCAGACCGGGCTCCGGTCGCAAGACCATAAACATAAGATTTCCCGTAGGGAGATCCCGTCGGATCCTCACCCAATCGGCTGGGGCACGACATTTATCTCTCGTTACAAACCGCGTGTCCCATCCCGCGGCGGCTGGGAAGATCGATAGGGTTTTCTGGCTTTATCAGACACGACTGGAAATCCATAATGCCGCCTTCCGCGACCTATCCCGGGCGCGCTGGTACTTTTCAATCATTGCGAAATTGTGAAAGGACTCCGGTCGCAGCTTTATATGGTTTCCTTGGTCTCTTATTATCTTGCCACGGGTGGAAGGTTCTATTGTCAAACCGCGATCGCAGAAGGTTAAATAATGTCACAGCTTATATGGCAACGGGTATCTGTAGACCTCTTTGAAGCTCGACGACCTCTTAAAGATCAGATCGTCACATACAAACTCCTTTCGATTATCGTCTGGCTTGTTCTACACGATTATTGTCCAGTTGTCACCCCCCACCACTAGAGGGGGGCGTGAAACCTGTGAAATATTTTATTGCCGAGGCTCAGGCTTCGGGCAAAAAACGAATTTACGAGGGTCTGAAGCATTTCTCCCCACACTAGGTCCCCCTCCTGTTTCTAGATCTAGATAGAAAATGTAAAAGTTAATCCAAGCTGAACTACCTGGAAATATTGATACAATTCGACTTCGAGTCTTTGGACAAAGAAGGTACCATATTTTCGTAAGGTACCATATTCTGACGGACAAAAGATGACGTACAATCTACGTGGTTATAACGTAAGTACGATATCAAAACGATTCTAATCCCCCGTCTATCTTCCGAGCTAATCAACGACCACAATTTGAGCGTTTCCCTTTACAATGATAAACGACATCCAATCAACGTCGAACGGCGTCATCGTTATCGGGCGTTCATCAGGGCGTCGGGGTGGTGGGGGGGCATCTGGTGCCAATTAATACGATCAAGATGAATCGCAATGAATTTATCGTCGAATACGATGGCGGCGGGTTCCCCTGCGAGAATCAACAGCGTACACGGGGCAAGGTACGGAGCGTGTGTGTGCAACCGCCTCGCGGCCGTATGAGTTTCAGGCGGGAGGAGGACGTTCACTCGCATTAACGGCTTATGGGATTCCTGCGTAACTTATTTACGATGACCAAAAAAAAATCGAGGCTCCCCCGTCCGCCTATAATATACGCTCAAATCCGCTATTCTTCAATTACCGCCTCGTCTCTCCTTTCTACGTACAGTACGGGTACACATTCCCGGCGGGTTTTATCGTACCGTCCCTTTCGCGTTCTCTTCGTCTAACCCCACCTCTTTTATTTCCATCCGTCGCTCTTCTTCTCTATATAACCCTTTTCTTCCTCGATCTCGTGGGCTCGTTGTGCATGCGTGTGTCGGTGGTACGTCTTTCTCTTTCTCCTTTACCTTTGGAGGAGAGTGCGCGCGAGCGCAGTTTGCGTGAATCTGAATGCGTGAGCGCGTACGGGTTACCCGTCGGGTCAGAGGTCGTGTGCCCCGTGTAAGAGAAAGAAAAAGGGGTAGAGAGAAGGATGGGCGTGGTTCTTATTTGAAGTAGAATCGACCCTCCACCTTCTATCCCTTCGACGTTGCAATCTTCCTACTCTCTTTCTCTCTCTGTTGGAATACGTCACGAATGGTACCGACGTTATTCAAAAGAAATACCCGTCGTACCCGCCATTCCCGTGTCCTCGGGACCGACCACGTGGTCCTTTAGATGTTCGTTTATTCACTTGCTAATCGACGTCGTGAATTTTCGTGGCGACAGCTCGTGTTGTTAACAAGGTATACTTGGGGGAAATTAGATGTTGGTAGCTGCTGGTCGTTGGAAACGGAACGGTTTCGTGAATTATTACGATTCTGTAATGAAAATGGCACCTGCTTCACACGAGAAGAGTGAGATCTTATGAAGTAACTGAAAATGAGTATATATGATTAGGTAAAAGTTGCAATTTTAGTAATACTTTTTCTGAGTATACGATAATTAGATAAAAGTCGTAATTTTAGTAATACTTGTTTCAAAAAACAAGATCTTCAAGATCGTCCGTGGTCCTTTCATAATTTTATTAGGTACATTACCGTGTGTCTAATTGAACAAATTAAGGAAAAAAGAACTCTTCTTCGGTGTCTGGTACTAACCCTCGGAGGCTCGTGTGAACAAATCGTCAATAATCCCAAAGGTTAACGCATCGCCGTGTTTAAAAGAAAAACAGTCATAGATTATGTATGACTATATATTTTTTTTTTAGAAGTCAAATTATTATTCTTCCTAAGCAACCTATACGACTGAGAAAAAAATGAACATTTCAAATAGTACAGTGCCTAAAATGTCAAAACAATCACGTGGCTTACATCTGTCATTGGGTTAAGCGATCAACCGTCGGATCGAAACGTGTGTCCTCGACCGCGCAACGCAATCGAACGTCGATTACATTGTCCAGAAATAAATTCCGTGACACGTACTACTGCCTCGCGACGTATCAGGCATGTACCCGGTAGAGAGTCGTCGCCGTCGTTGTTCCGCCGGGCGCGAACAAAACCGTTAAACACGCGGACACGGCCGAACACCCAATGAAAATGCATGGCGCTGTGTCGGTCTTCAATCGCGTTGACAAGATCGTCCGCGGTAACGATCGACAATTATCGAGTGCCTGGCGCGGCTCGGATACCACGAATACCAATCGAGACTTCTTTGGAGAGTCTCCGGGTCTCGACGACGTACGTATGTACAAATCAGAGACAGAAGGACAGAGATATCTTGGGGAACCGAAGGAGAGAAGAATGACGATCGCGATGAGTGGGACCGTTCGAAAAACGATTAAGTCAGTATGTGTACGGCGAGACATTTCTGCCTTGGATACGAGGACGAAGGGACTGTAGGTATTCATCGCCTCTTTCTTCTGTTCTGTCGGCGTTGAATCGAAGAGTGACGAGCGGCCGACGACCATCGCTAATTTAATAAAAGCATCGAGCGAAGAGGAGAAGAAGAAGAGAGACGGTCAAAACGGTTCGACTGAATCGATGACCAATTTAGATACCGTTTTCGTAGCACCAAACCTCAGTAAACTGTCGGTTCGAATTTAAACACCGTGGGTTCACACGGCGAAAGTTCGTTCATCGGAAATATTCCGCCTAGTCATCTGTATGGTAAAAAGGTCCGACGATTAATTTAGCCGGAAAAACCGTTTACATCTTGTCCCGCCGCGCGGTTACCGAGGGGAACACGAATTGGTGGGTGGAATTCCGATACTTCCCCATCTCCCTTTGTTGCTTGTTACGATGATTCCTCGCGCAGCCGGCTTCTCTCGATGATGTCGGCAATTAAAGTCTTATACCCTCCATTAATCTGCATAGAGAAGTAAACAGACGAGGGAAAGGTACGGGAAGAACGTGTTGGAGCGAGAAGGATCGCCAGGCCCGAGTAGAGTAGGCTCCGCGGGGGTTTCGCGACCCCATCTTCCACGGATGACACGGTGGAAAAGGTAGAAAAAGGGAAAACACGAGGGTCCTGTCACCGAGGGATCACCGCGGGTGGGTACGACCAACGACACTGCTCACGATGATCGTCTTTGAGGATTCTTCGGGGGAAAGATCCTCGCGATATATCCGTGGTAGTGTCACCACGGGTTGTCTTCCGTGTTAAATCATAGGTCAGCCACGACTTCTTGTCGGGTACCGTTTCGCGGGGGTGTGGCGTTTAATTACGGATCTGGCGTCGGGTGTACGGTTCTGATGGTCGTTCGAGCGGACGAAGGATGGAACTGACTATTCTTGGTTAATGAAATAAACGGTCATTTTTATGGGAATGATTCTTCCTAGGCTATAGTGTTACCGTCACGCTGGCTTGCTGCGGTTAGAGTCTTTCTCGATTATCTTATGATTTTCTTGGAAATGAATACTGAATGTCGTGGATAGTAGAGGTTAGGGTGAAAGTTAGGGTAGAGGTTTTCTATTTTGTTTGGATAGAGGTTGGGATAGAGGTTAGAGTAAAGTATGGAGGCAAGTGTTGCCACCTTTCTGGGGGATCAGTGACAGATGTTAGTGACTGATACCAGAAAACTTTAGTAAAGTAAACTATTGTTCGTTGATCTAGACAAGTCAGTAAAAATAACGAAAACATTCGTATGCTATCTGCAGTTATTGGGTAACAATTGTCTCTCTGCGTCACCCACCTAAACAATCACCACCTGCCTTTGTTTAGAGTTACTGACTCGACTCGTTGGATGAAGTATAAAGGAAGTGGTCTAAATATGTGTTAGCACTTTTACTTCAGGACTTGTTGCCAAACCTGTGGATAATAAATAACACTTTAATGTATCCACAAAATGTTTGTTTTATGAGATAGAGTTAGAATATGTTTCCTTTATATTTGAGTCGTAGTTTCGACCTATTCCCCCTACAGTGAAGCACATAAAATGATCGTATACTTTTAACTAGACCCTAGCCTCCATTTGGACCACCTCCTGTAGTGTCTCACCCGAATCCAGTTCTACTAAACTAAAACGGAATTTTTTTTTTCTACTTCGTCCAGAGAAAAGATTTAATTCTCGATGACCCGTCCGCTTGTCCGCGGAACTTAATTGCGAGTCCACGGCCGCGTATAAATAATTCAACGCTAGGTGATTCATACCGTTGCCGATGTAACAGTGTGTGTGTGTGTCCCGGGGGGTTTTTAACACTCTCTAGAAAGTCAGAATATCGAGGCAATCGCCATTACATTTCCTTCGTCACGTACACCTGGACAAGGTAATGGTGCGCGCAGGGATTAACCAACACCTTTAACGCGGGACACATTACCGCGCGGCAACGACAGATAAATTAGCGATGCTCGCATTGTGGATGGGGTAATAGACGTCGCGGTGCTGACATTTAAACCGCGACAAGAGTGCAACTCCGCGAGTCTGTTGTAATATCTTCGACGGCGCACGGTTCGACGGAGATGGACGGATGGGGCCGTTAGTGGTTCCATTTTCCGCTTTTCCACGCCACAATGGCTACGGCGACAGACAATGGGGCCACTGCTGCACGATGGAAACACAAAAGGAAAGTCGGCGACGACCTTTCACGAGCAACGTCATTCAATCGAGTTTCCAGCTAAACCTGTCTAATTGCCGGCCGTGAAAAATTGATTTGAATATTCACGACATAAGACTGATTTATTATCCACGAATTAATTCGGCGATTCATGGAATCAGGACACACAGATGTGTTTTGTGACGAGGTTGCAATGGAATAGACGCGTGCATGGATTGTGGAGACTAATGGCGAACGAAGGATCGTGACTACGCGCGGTATTATCGATCTTCATCCCTTCGGTGAAGTTCGCAAATTGTTGACCGTGAGGCAAGATAACTTCAATTTTCCCTCTATCAGGATATAATCGACGGTCTCCGTCCGAGGTTGGATCGCGGGGTTTGATGAACGTCGCTGAAAGCCGCTGAGCAGGTGCAAAGTGTGGGCGCGATCGTCTGGAGGAAGATATAACGCGAAGGAGGGGAGAATCGAGAGAAAGACGAGGCGAATGGGCGTGGATAATCGAAGAAATTAAAGAACACACTTGGTATTTTCATCGAGACGGGAAATTATAAAGTGTTAAATGTCTTATCGGCGATCGTCACCGAAGTCAAGGAATAAAGCGATTGGGATCGAATGAAAAAGGAAACGATGGTTGAATAGATACGAGGAGCTCGGCAACTGAGGGGCTCGAGTGAAGGGAAATCGAACGCGGTCTCATTAACGTCCAGCTTTTTGTTTTATACCGATCGTGATTCGAGACGTTACGAAATAATCGTGGCGTCCTTAATCTGGGATCACTGAGGCGCATCTCTAAGTTGCCGATGGAATATCATTACGATCGAGGAGATTCCCTTGGTTTCCATCTCCCTCTGGCCCGGTGCATCCAGATGGCCCGAGCGTAATTTGTTCGAGAGAGACGGTCGACTAATGATAGTCCAAGTAGAAATATATTATAGACGATGTTACAGGATAACATAATGAGTAAAACGTGGCTGAAGTTTGAACCTAGCCGGCGCTTCACCCCACAAGAACGCTCGGGTTGCGTCAAGTAAAACCCTTTGGTGATCGTAAATGCACTCGAATTACTCTTGATTCTTCTTCATTACGTATCCATATATATATTACGACCAGTATTAAGTTGCTTTGCACAACTTCCTTGCATCGAAGCCAAGTCATCCAACATTCCCAGGATAGTCAAAGACTGTTAAAACAGCTAGACCATGTTCCCAAGTAGCCACCACATAGAATTTCCAAGACTCACGCAACAGTAGCTATTGGATGTTTTAAAGTCGGAGATAAAACGGAGAAAGAACGGAGATGGTGACGTTTTCCGGCAAAGTTTCCGTCAACGCGACAGGAGAGCAACTATTCACGCGAATGTCGAGGAGTGTACTCGTACCTGTTTTCCATCGGGGAGACAGGTGAGTTAAAGTCTGCCTTTCCTCGTCTTCGATCTTGCTGCGTATTCCTCCTGGTCGTGGTCGTCGTCGTCGGTCCCCCGGGTGAATAGAACGCGTGTATGGGCCTGACCGTCAGGTATGTATCGCCTTGAACGGGCACCCGAGGCTGACCTCCGACCCGCCAGGGGGACCCGCAGGTGAGGCGCGAATTTTTCGAAACGATCATTCCCGTTCCCGTGTACACACGCGCCGTGGAGATATCCGTAGGCACGCTGGAGGACAAGGGGAGGTGAGGCCGGAGGCGGCGTTTGCCGATTGGTCGGCGCCGTCCTCTTCGCAGCCAGTGACGAGAATGGAGGCCATCCTGACCCACTCCCACCGCGCCTAGTTTATTCTTGCCTTTCCTTGCCTTTCCTTTCCTTTCCTTGCCTTTCCATTCCTTTCCATAATCCACGTCTCTCTGTCGTTGCACACTCCCTTCCCCTACCTTTCGGGACCAGAACCGACCACCCCACGGCCACCTGTGACGATGGGGCATCTAATCCAGGAACACGGGAATTCTGACGATGATGCCACGGGATCTTTAATTCCTGGACTCTTTTCCTTGAGTTAAGAGCACGTTCGATCGTTGTTCAATCTAAGGGGCTTCTTTGAATTGGAAATTGTAAAGATTAAGTGCTACACGTGAAAAATTACACGTTTTCGACTTATGACACTTTTCCTGCAGGCGTGCGATATATTTTACGAACCATTGCATTATCTTGATAAAAACCAGGTGTCCTAGGACCAGTAGTGTATAGCTATAAGAAAATTCTGGCATTCAACGTGTCCTTACACATCGCCTGGATGATTTCAATGGATGGTAATGATAAGACACACGTGTGCTCCTTTTCTTCCAAGGTATTTCAATATAATTACTGCCGACAGAATTTCACCGGACAAATGATTGTCATTTCCGTGTGTGTATGCACTCGGGACACGGTTCGCGAACAATACAAACACCCTCGAGGTTCGTATTCTTCTTGGCCCCATCCTCTTGAAACGTACGCCCACGTACACCTCCACCTGCAGCACCGCAACGATTCCCCGGGGTCGCGATATTAGCGCATAATCCGAGCCGGATTAAGCGTACCTGAAAATTTCCGCCACGCGTCATGTGTGGTCCGGCAGAAACAGATTAGAGCGATCAATCTGCCCCGGCTGATCCTACTCCCCCGTTTTCGCGGCTGTGCTTTCTTTTCTCTCTTTCCTACACACTGTCGAGTATCTGCTTCTATCCTCCTCTTCCACCACCACCTCCTCCTTTTACCCATCGCGTCTTAATGCTTTCTCCCGCGAACCCTTCATCGGTCTTCGGACCAATCTCGTGGTAACGCGTTTCCCTTACGACGCCACGGTGTCGTAATGCCCGGAGCGCGCGGGGAGTAATATCTCTATTAATAATGTAATTGCCGGTGCGCCCGCGGAATCGTGCATGCGTGCACGGGCCATTAAGAAGTATACTGCGGAGTTATCCAGACGGATGTTTTACCCGCGGGAACGTTTACGCGGGTCACGGGTGGAATTAGTGCGACCTGTGGTCAGCAGACCAACGGCGGATGGATCCTACGAGGATGTTCAAGATGATTCTATTTACTCGAAGCAGAGGGAAATATAGAGATATCAGGGTTTTTAAGCATTCTGGAATTATGTTCCTAATTTTTCGCCTAGTATTGCTTGGTATCTTCATCAAAAGATACTGATCAGTATGTCGTTTGACCGTCTGATGATGCTAGTCTAAAGATGGATGGAAGCTTCAACAGTGAGAACTGTAAAGGGGAATATAGTTTATGGTATTTATTGCACGGACAGAAAGCTGGATAGATTACTTAGACTGTTCATTTATCTGTACCCGAAGCCAGTGTGTATTAAGTCTACTTTATCAAAAAAATTACATTTTACATGTTTCCCGGATTAAATTTTTCACCCTGTTGGTAGTAAAAATTATTTCGTTCTAAATCCTTTAGTTTTTAATATAATAGTGTAGAAATGATATTAAGAAATGATATTATAGACTTATTTACCATTTCTACACATCGAGACGCATCTTGAGTCCATTCAATAGTTCGAAGATAGACGATTGTTTCCCCTAGAATTGCGAACCGGAACTTACCAAACGGTTCTAAAATTACAAGTTGAAATTTGAAAAATTGTGACTTAATATATTCTGTCTCTAGGGTCAATAGATGGATACTTGGGGATAAAAGTTAATCCAATTAACTCTTCGGTACCGTTTTTAGTCAGAACCGAAATCTTCAGATGTTGATCCGCTTGTGTCGATACGGGCCAGCTTCCAGCCGGATTCGACACTTGGTCGCTAAACGACCAAGCATAAAGGACAGTGTATAATTGAGGCATTCTTGGTGGTTCGTGCACGCAACCGGACAAACGTACCGCGCGCCGTTTTCTTGCGAGGTTTTTACAGGCGTGTTTGCCCGGAACGGTACTAATTGCATTTGCACAGTAATGGACAAGGCCGCGTGGCATCCGCGTGCAGTTTCTCGACGAGCACGGGAAAAAAGTCTCTCCTCGCTAAACGGCCGTGGGCGCGCTTCTTGTGTTTCTATTACGCGAACGAACTCCCCTGTAAAACCGAATTACCCCATTATTAATTCGATTATATTCGTCGCTAGATTAAACTCAATCGAATTCTACTAAAAATCCTCGAAGCACAGGGATGGAAGTAAGATAGTGGTACAAAGGAAGATATAACATTTTTAATAGAGAAACAAGAAGAATTCGATTATATATATCCTAATTTAAACTCAATCGAATTCTTCTCGAGATCTTCGAAGTACAGAGATCGGAGTAAGATCGTGGTACAAATGAGGATATGTATAATTTCTTCGACAGAGGGACAAGAAGAAAGTGAATTCCTCCTTGACGTTAACAGCCACGAACAGAATGAAAAAAAAAAAAATAAACGACAAGACTCTGTCGCTGGTATCGACGAGAAAATTTCACGGCGAGACGTCGTCGCGTCGGTCCCCAACGATGAGACCACGTGGCACCCACTAAAAGAATGCGACACGCGGAAAGTTATTAACGGCGATGAAATCCGAACGCGAAAACACGAACACTATGACGGTGGCCGCGTGCGCGTGGTCGCATCTCATTCGCCCATTAGGAAGGTATTTCACGGCGTGTCACGTTTTATGTCGGCCACGTGACTTCGCGTGACACTGCCGAGTTGAGCCGATGGGAGGTCATAGGTCGGATGCGATTCGCCTCGAACCGTCCCCAGGGCCCTGGTGGCGGTTCCTTGGGCCGTCTATGTTTCTTTCGAAGGCGTACGCTGTTAACAGAAACGTTAATAAACCCCTTGCCGGGAAAAACTACCGGCCGTATCCTCTTAACTGTAGATATTTCTTTCGTCTAGTCACGCATATATTGTCTTTTCTTGGACAGGGATGAAAAAGCTTTTGCACATCGAGTGTATTTCGTTGATACTTGTGGCGGCACGATATCATCAGAATTCGATATTGGATATTGTAAGTGGAAATATAAGGTGGACCAAAAGTTAGATGCGAATAGGTCTGGGTGGGTAAGACGAATCTAAGATTTATGGCCTTTTCTTCTTTGCCAAAGCAAGGGAGTTTTGCCAAACCAAGGAGCTACGGACTCAGTTTCTGATCAGAACCTAATTCCTGATCAGTTTAGTATATAGACACCATACAAGAAGTTTATTATGATAAAAGTTTTTCTAAAAGTTGTTTACTATTTTGTAATTTATACGTAAAATTTGATAACTCAGAATGAGATACAGATATATGCTTTAGGTGATCAGAAATTGCTCCCATTGCATTTCGTACTTTGAAAATTAAATGTTAATTTAATTATTAGTATTTTTGCACTCTTGTTAATACCAAATTAAAGATAAAACATAGGTTTACTCGAATAAGAATTCTTTTGGATTTGGTTAATGTTTCTACTTATGTATTAAACAACCACGATAGGTACTCTTAACTGATCAGAAATTGGGTCCGTAACGGTAGTAAGTAGAAGTTTCTCAGGATTGGCAGAGTCAATCTATTAGAAGCACGCTATAAAAATTTCAGAAGTCCCGATAGCGTGCAGAAAGCAGACTTTCGACTATCGATTCTCCTATTGCCCAAAATTGCAAACGAAAAAAATTAAGCAATCTAGCAATAATACATAGAAGGACTGAAATAAAAGGATTCTTAATAAACGACAACACGATTTAGAAGTGACAAGAAGGTGTAGAAAGATTAAATAGTATTCAAGAACGCCTAGCCAGTCAGGCTATTTTTCCTACCGTTTCGCAACGGGTCCAGTTAGTTTTCGACGACTATGTGCGCAATAATTGCCCGGCTCCGTGGCGGTCAGGCGACACATTTTTATATATTTCTGCGTGATTTACGGCGCCCCCGTGCGGCGAAGGTCGAAACGCGACCCGGAACGACGTATTCTAATTTGGTTAAACTTTCATAAAATGGGACAACGCCGTACGAGACGAGAGCCCGTGTCTCAGCAGGGGTGCGAGCCGGTCTTTTAACGACTCATTTGCGTCCACGTGAAACTTTACGGCGCGGCTGATCGATTATTTTATTTTATTTTATTCCGCCCGGTACACCCCGGCCCCTGTCCGCCGCCTTTCTCGCGCGAGCACCGCCTCTGCGTCGTTTTATCGGCGTATCGCGTTTCCGACGCGGCCTTTCGAGATCCCTGGATCCTTTCCTCCCCTCCCCCATCCCCCTGCCCGACCAATGGTGCCCAGCCCTGCCGCGGGAAATCTCTCCGATCGACGGGAAGGAGATCGTTCCAGATAGTCGATGCACCGGCGAACGAGGATCGTACGGAATCCTCTTCATTCAACCATCGATGCACTCGAACCATTCAGTTTTTACACTGGTTCGATCCTTATTTAATTGGTTGCCAGTCGAATATCAATAAAAATTCTTTCGAATTAAAGATTCATTTTCGAGGAGATCGAAAATATTTTGAGTTTAGTCTTTGGATGGCCTTTTGTCTCAGATTGACTGGATTCTGTCTGAATGTATTTAATTAAGCAAGTCTGGGAATTTATTTTTGGCTCTGCGCTGAAGGTTCTGTCATATTTGTAAGTGCTAATATGAATTTAATATTACATCAACGGTAATTAGATACTGCCGTTAGGTTTTTTTTTTTATTCGAATGTCAAGCTTGATAGAAATATGAACGTCCATAAGTATCAGTTGGCTAGACGGAGGTGACAACGATACGAATGAAAAGATCGAAAGAATGTTTGTATTTCACGTATAAAAGAGGAGAGAAGAATATGAGTAAGGTGATATTTATCCTTTTACGGGTTCCTAAATTGTACAAGATTCTCTTGACTGGCCTGGGTCCATATCTTCGACGGACAGACGGAAAGTAAAAGGATACTTTCTCTTAAAAGACTCCGAGAGATCGAGGATTATTTCATTTCAGATCACAATCCGAAATCTGGAAAGACTACACACGCTACAATTTCTGCTCTTTATTACGTGTCTTAGAGTCTCTTTTTACACACGATACGGCTCGCTGTCTTGTGACTGGTACTCGAGACAGGCCCACTCATTTTCCATTTCGGAAATAGGAACTGACTGAAATAGAAACTTTATCAAGCAGACTATTGAGGTTCGTTATAAATCCTGGTTTTTATAGTTTACTTAACAGAAGCTAGAGTCAAAGTACAAACTACGGTATAAAGGGTGAATCAATAACTTTACCATCTGGAATAACTCCGTTATTTTTAGAGATACGAAATTTTATTTTATGGCAGGTGCCATAAAACGAATAACTATAAAAACGAGTTCTTCTTCATATCTTTAAAAATAACGGATATATTTTGGCTGGTCAAAGTTATTGGTCCACTCAGTATTAGTATAATTCACCAATAGGATTGAATGTGCACAAGAATCCACAATCTGATATTAGCAAAATAAACGACGGTAAAGTGTCTCTCGTGAACGTCATCTTCGGTTCTGAAGCGTGGATCGAGCTCGAGGCGGCTTCGAATGGAAACCATAGGGAGGAAAAAACGGAGGAACAGCCTCGTGGAAATGAACAATGACGGCTGGAATGGCCGGTGTTTACTTAATCGTCGATGGAAATTGCGTCGACGACGACGACGACGACGACGACGGTTTCGCGGAACGGCGGCCCTCTTATCTTTACGACGACCAGTACCTAGGCCCCGTCCATTCGCGCGCCGCCGCCGTCTGCCTCCCCTGACAATTTTACAATTCCGCGCGCGGGAGTGCTACAGGTTTATAGTGCTTGCGTTTATAATACGTCCCGGAGTTTATGACCGGCCGTGCGCGCATTACCAACGATTCCTTCCGCGCCCCGGACCGTTTCTCTTTCGCCGATGCTGGTCACGGCCGCGACAATGTCCCCTTTGAGCGGGTTTGCTGCCTCCTCGAAGCGGATCGTAATTCGGTTAGTTATACCGCAGGATCCAGATTAACCCGCTTAATCCGATGGATAAATCCAACGGTACCGATTCCACTCGTTGGACACCTCTCAAGACGGGTATTGGAAATCTTTTGGTTTGAAATAGTTACCTTTGGAATAGTTACCTTTCGAATAGTTACCTTTGGAATAGTTACCTTTTAGTGATTTCAGTTTTTCATACTTTAGGCATTGAAGGGCCAGTAAATTGGATGGAATTGCTTGCCACTGTTATTCAGTTGTTCTTCTGACTTGGTATCTTCTTCGAGTGCTTTCTAGATCCTGTAAATTAGATTTCCTTAATGATGCGAGCTATATCGAACAGATAAGATCTGGTTTAAAGCTAATGAACTATTCAAGCTAATGTCTTTCTGTTAATATTCTACTAATACCTTCTTTATCACTAGTAACCCAATAGTATATCTAAAAATTAACGGAAATCTGAAATAAATGTTACTTAATTCCTCCAATTATAAAAAAAGTGTAAGAAAAGCACAACTACCTGTAGAATGAATCACTTCGCCTACGAAATAGTCGTCGATAAATCAACCCAGAAACCTAGACCGTTCCTCTATCGTCCTCTCGTTAAATACATACATGACCTATAATTTACGAAAAGAGTAGGAAAACGCGTGAAGAAAATATCTTTCCCAAAAATGGAGAGGAGATTTTCTTCCGTAAAGAGGATAAAGTTAACAAAGAGAAGAAACGAGAACGGCCAGGCAACAGACGTGGTACCATGCGCAATCCTGTGAATGCACCTGTCAGTGGTCATCATTCAACAGCTTCATTGACCCTAGGATCAATTGGGGACGCAGTGATTCTCACGCCCGCGACACACGTTCGACGAGCGGGGACCGATCGGTCGAGCCGAATATGGCTGGGCCCAGGCTCGCCTCGAAACTGACAGGCACTGCCGGGACGGGGGCGGGGGGTTAATGAGACACGCTGATTGGCTTCGGAGATTCATCGGGCGGCTGACGTTGATCAATTTTTATCCTGTCTTATTTGCATACAACCGGCGAGGCGCGCACCACCAGTGGCGTAAATGCGAGGCCCTGACTCTCTCGTAGCCCGGCGTGTCTGACCGCGACGGAAAGGTACTACTGAATCTTCCAGGCTTCCATCCTCCTTCGAGGAAGAGGATCGCCTTTTATTTTCGCGCGAATGATCGATCGCTGGGATCATTTCTTCTGAAGCTTAATGCTATCTTTTAGGAATAATAACGTAGCACGTATACTTATCTCACAAGACTGCAACAAAAAAGAAAATAATATGAAGCTAATGAAGGTACCGAAAAACGATTGTTAATGTTTGATAGACTGTCACTCGATTCTTTACGAAATTCGTAAAATGAGTACTAAAGAGTTTCTAAATGGAATTTAGTTGGTTCGTTCTATAAGTAGAAAGTATTGTAATTAATTACTCGTTGAAAGTGGATTGAAAGGGGCGTTGAAAGATCTTCTCAGCTCCCGGTTTTCGTTCGCCGGAAAGATTAGATTATGATTCTTCTGAGAATTCCAAGGTGTCATTCATATATATTTAATATTTCCATAGTAAATTCTATTAAGTATTTTTCCCAGACGGATTTTTATCGTTGCGAAGGAGGATTCCAGTTTGTGATTAATTTTCTCCCGTAAAAGAGTCCGTTGATCGATGATCGAGGGAGGGATCAAAACGTCTACGCCAATGAACCGCGATATTCCGCCGGCAGATTCTGGACAAGTGTACGGAGCAAGTATCCGCTCATTCGAGTTCGCGATGCGTGCATAATCTCCGACTGGCTAGACGGGGCACGGGGTGACTGGTGGCATTCGAAACAAAAATTTCGAAACGGAACGCGCTGCGTCGATATATACGTACACACGGGATGCCCCGTCGGTGATCGATCGTCTCTACGCGCGAGTCGTCATTACATTAATCTCCCGTGAAGTAATTCGTCCTGCACGGTTGTCGATAATTAAATTAGACGCCATTGATACGCGTCCGTCCTCCTTCTTTTCCCTAAACACGCGAGGGGGGGGGAACGATCATCTAACGATCCCTGGAAATACGGCTATTCTATTTAATTGAATGATCTCGCTCGTGGCCATCTGTCGAACGCGAAATTCAAGCGTAAATAATTTTCTAACTAGATACAGTTAGCGTATAATATATCTATAGAATGACGATTCCTTTGTGCGCGTTTTCAATACAGGAGAAACGTTGAGATACGTTTGTTGGAACTGTTCATTCGTCACTCAAAAGTACCTACACCAATGGCGAAACTTATGGGACCAGGTCTGATAATTAACCCCTTGCCTTACGATTTTTTTGACGACCGTACGCTCAAAAATTACTTTACCGTTAATCATTTTTCAGATAGAAGAAGAATTTTATTCTTAGGGCAAGTGTAACATTTACTCTAAATCTTAAATATTAATACCAATGAAACAGAATTTCACCTCGACTCAAAGAAAATGAATAGTATACATGTTTATTAAATCCAGTTTGAAATCGTCATCACGTGTCTGACTCAATGTTATAAGGCAAAGGGTTAAAAAAAGAGAGAAATATTATTCTACAAAGATTTGATAGACGTAATGTGCTAAAATGGTTTGGAAATGATTTGTGTATGTACTGATTCCGTAAATTTTATTTTATCGTAACAGAACAATACAGCCACCGTGGGATTAAATTAAAGACTCCACTAACCCCCAATGCAAATTTAGCTAAAGTTTCACAGAAGATCGCGTCGTGGCCACACAAAAAGGGACACCTGTTCAGCGATTCGCGCGAATAATAACCGATACCCCTTCGCTAGGGGCCAGAGCCGTGGCACCGGCCACTCGTCAGCCGTGATTAATAAGTCATTCATTAATATAAATGAATTCTACCGGCGCGAATGATTCCGTGATGAATCGGTTGCATTTACCGGCACGGAGAACGCCTGGCGGGTGTGAACGCGGCGTCAATCGCGGACAGCTTTGTACCACTTAAAGCGTTAAGCCCCTCACGTTCGCGGGTTCGCGCGAGCGGATAGAAACTGCGCGTTGGGGTGGCTGGTTATGTTCGATTACCAGCTGCCATCGAGGGGGAAGACGAACGCGGAAGTTTAGCGTGCCGTCGAGGAAAATTAATTTCGAAACCGTACCCGGGATCCGAGAAAAATCAGGCCCGAGAAATAGACTTATAAGAGGAAATAAATGCTCGTCGGCTTTGGGGATATCCTGATAGGGGTATTGAATTCGCGTGTGGCTTATAGCGTTGGTCGTTCCCAGCGTTGAATCCTATGGATCGTTGCTCTTTTGTTCAATCTTTCCTTTTGATTCGATGTTATAGAAACGGCTGTGGATTGTGGGAAAATATAAATGTAGGGGTAATTTCTGCTTTGCTAAAGATCGAGTAGCAAATTATGAGAAATCGACTACTAGGTAGGAATGTTTGATTCCGATTCGATTCTTTAGGAGGTTGATTTTCTCGAGTAACTCGTCACTGGCATGTGTAACACATACACTAACGGTCGACAGTATGGAATCAGGTCTGATAATTAAAGAAAGAATTATTATAAAAAGAGTTTATAAAGGTAACGTGTTAGAACTGTTGGGAAGTGTGTGTGTACTGATTCCGTAACTTTTATTTTATCGTAACAGTACAATGAGTTACTGTCCCATACATCATGAACTCTGGTCTCGTACTTGTGGCTGGTAGTGTATGTGTTCTATATGGCAATGACGTGTTACCTAAGAACACGTTACTAGTAGGGTGATTGATAAATATTGATTGCTAAATCTCACGTATCAGTCAATTTTGTTTGTCCATTTTCGGAACATTTGCAATACAGAAATTAGTGCTAGTTCGACAGGGCAGATGGTAACTAATTATGTCGCGAGATCTCAATGTATCAATTTGGGCATTCTGGGAGAGCGCAAAAATCACCGACACTGCGGAGTATTTCAATAATTATAAATCACCCCAGTATTTAATTCACTAACTCTAACCTTCCCTACGATCATTCGAATAAAAATTCGTTTCTTGTCTCGCCACACGTCGATCGGAACCTGCGAATGGTCGACAGCCAAGAAATCGACGTTCGCATGTTCGAGGCTCCAGATCGATATCCAAGCTGCAGGTACTCCATTGTACAGGCTTCATCGTGACGGTCCAGACATAGTTTCGCCCCGAGTACGTTCTGTTATCGTCCGTCCAGTAATGTTCCCTCGTCTGTACGTGGTTCACCTTTTCCCTTTTGTCAGTCATCCAAAGGGGGGCGGAGAGGATCGCGCGGAGAAAGGGAGGCGAAGCCTAATGAACGCGATTCAGAATCTTCCGCAGAAGTGTCGGAAATTGAATTTCATCGTAGCGATTATCCGGGACGAGATGAATTGCAGGCTTCGCCTGTGTTTAACCGCGTTCCAGGCGTTCGATGCCGTCACTCAAACGCGATCGTGGGGAACATTGAGAAACCTGACACATTGCATCCAGCTGGCTACGCTATCCATGATCCGACTCTTCGTGGGTTTTATCCTTTCGTGACATTTCCTCTAAATATTGCAGTTCCTAGATGGAATTTAGGAATTTATTATAGAGACCTAGAATATAGGAATTTTTGCATATGGATTCCACTTTCAGAAATGTGCACCACAACCATAGTATTTGTCAACCTTAACCGTCAAAGAAAACCCTATATTATCCTACCGATTTGACCACACGTGGATTGACGTAACCCAGAGCCTTCTGTTGCAAGTATCTCAAGTATGTAAATAATAGTAGTTGTGTTTATTACAACGCAAACCAAACACTAACAAATAAAATTTAAATTTTTTAAATCTTATAAATGGTTATTAAGAAATCAACACTTAGACACCTTTAGGTTTCTACTCGATTACAATAAACGTGTCTTGGAGTGCCAAGGGTTAAGTTTTCGAACCTCTGTCTTTAACATAAAATCAAGAATATACCTCCAGACTCTTTCCAAAATACTTACGGAATTCCGAACCTTATCATGCCATATCGTTGGACCAAAAAATACGGTGATGTCTATTGCTGGATGACCAAAAAGTCAAGACTGTCGATGGATGTCCCGCTATTCGACGCGCGGTTTGATCTCGATTTCTTCGGTGCACCGTATCGCGTTACCCCCTAAAGCGTCTCTATCCGTTAAAAGTAAAGGACCGTTCGCCCCCCCACAGGTTTACAGGAGGGGGTAGGGGGGGGAGATTACCTTACTTACGGGACGGTTTCTGGACATTTCACGCGGTCGCCGTTGTGTGGTCGACATAAGAAAGCATAAAAGTCGCGGTGATACGATCGTACGGCATTCCGGCCCGTTCTTTATCGTCCGTCGCCCCATAAGTCCTGAAATAAGGAGGCGCGCGCGCGACCCGTTCACGAGGTCCTCCACACGGGGCTAAATATTTTAATTATTCCCAGGCGCCGGGTTCCCCTGGGCGCACGGGCAAAATTACGCGACCTGGGGCCCAGAGTTTCTGATCGAGGACGATTAGGTTGAAACGCGTCGGCGGCCATTGTCGCCTCAGCTGGGGACAATCACAATCGCTGGGATTCTCAGCGTATCTTTGGTAGCCAGGTCCACGTAAAAGGCTCCTTTTCTTCCCCACTTATCTCCACGTTGAATCTTCTGAAAACTATGCCAGAGATGCTCCCCCGATAGCTGGGTAGCTCGATTCGATGAATCAACCAGTTGGATTTCCTAGCTTTAATGTCCCTCCCTCCCCCTCTTGCCTTCTTACCACAGAAATCTACGTGATTGTTAAGGAAACTCGACGGCAGCGGATACCTACGTACACGTCGACGGCCGAGGAATTAATTGCAGGCAAATTAGCCAATCGCGTCGATCGATCGATCGACCAACGGATCCTGTATCAGACGTTATTCAACGGTGTCGTTTGGCAGCAGGATCGGGGATTTATAGAAATTTTATCGTGTCTCGTCGTGCGCACGTGCCCGCGTCAGTATTCAAGGTAGTGAGCTACGCCACTGTCGGCGAGAAGGTCAAGACGAGTACCACCGCGCAGCACACATCGGCCCCTGTTGAATACCTAATTAAGATCTTAATTACTCCCCCTCCTCCCCTCTACCTATAGGTTGGAGGAGCCGTTTTCACCTCCGACCGACTCCCACGATGCAGTTTATAAGATTGTTAATATCATCATTTATATGTCGGTAATACGAGATCGTTAGTGTACCGACCGGGCGCCCGTTAATCAGCATCCGGTTCTGCCGGCGACCGAGCGACCCTTTTCATTCGCGCCCACCCTTTTGTGCCCCCCCTGGGACGGATAAAGGGGACTTGTTAAACACGGTGCCTACGTTCGCCGGCGGTAATGATAATGATAATCGTTGCGACCGACGGGTAGCCGCCATTTTGTAATTAGCGTGGACGGGGAGGATCGAGTCATTAACGCTCATGCGGTCGATCCGAGGCGAATAAATTATTCGATTGTAATATTTCATTGTGGTTACGGATAATTGAAGCTCCCGGTGATGGAGCTGCTGCCGCAGGTTCCTTTCAGGAAACATCGGGTTGGTAGAAGGATCTTCGAGACGTGGGAATCTGTGGTAACCAGGTACCTCTAAGGACGTGAATTTTTTCGTCGTACATCTCTACGATGTCTGATGGATCATTTAACTTTTACATAAATTTCACCATCGATGCATCCATTCCGGATATGCTGTTGAAACGCTAGTCGAGGGAAAAGTATCGTTTCCACCATGGATCATTCGCCGATTACTCAATCCCAATCATCGGAATTAAATCTCACCGTCTCCTATTCATCATCCCCACAAGGCCCGTTGTCGCGGCGACGGGAAAAAATCCAAATTCGCGGTCCCGCGCCGTCCCGTCGAGCTCGTTAAAATTGAAACGGAAGGGGCTGCGGAACATATTGTTTCTGTCAATCGCAGGGCTGCAGTCGATTTCTCAAGGTTCGTCAAGCAACAGGCGTTCTCGCGGGGCCCTGAGACACGGGCTACTCCGGAGGGTTCTCCGCGAGGAAGCGATTTCCGATGAATTCTGTGGGATACTTCCAGGATGTAACATCCTATCCGAGAATTTCGAAAGTGTTACAATCGATGCCATTTCTGATTGATTCGGTTTAAGATCGTTTCGATAGATCGTTGACCCTTTGCATTCCTCATGGATTGTTATCACAGATTCTCTGCTAAGGAGCTATTTCCATTGAATTCTGTAGAATCTTTCCAAGTTGGAGGGTCCTATCCGAGATTGTTGAAAGTGTTTTAATAGATTTCATTCTGATTAATTCGGTTTAAAGAAGATCATTCTGATAGATCGTTGACCCTTTGCATTCCTCATGGATTGTCATCACAGATTCTTTGCGTAGGAGGTATTTCCGTTGAATACTGCAGGTTCCTTTTAAGATGAAGAATCCTATGTAAAGTTTTCGAAAGTGTTCCAATCAATTTCATTCTGATTGAGCCGGTTCAAGAGATCGTTGACACTTCACAGTCGATGTGGATTAACATTGCAGATTCCTTTGCGACGAAACTATTTCCGTTGAATTCTGTAGGATACTTCCAGGATGAAGATCCTATCTGAAATTTTTGGAAGTCACTTAGTAGATATCATTCTGATTGATGTGGGGATCGTCCTGATGGATCGTTGACACTCCACATTCTTTTTGGATCAACGAATGATAGTACCCTGTCGTGCTTTTATATTCAACACCAACAAACGCAATCCAATTGCGAACCGTCCGATAACTAATCGCAGCAAAAACTCGCACGAAGTAGCATCGAGACCATCAACATCCTCGTCGATCGCCCAGCTAAAAAGGGGCACAACTAATTGCTGCAAATCCCATGAATAATTCAAACCGCGGCGAATTCAACGTGGAGCTTGATTCATTTCTGTCCGCTCGTAAAAAGTCTCAAAAGACCGACGATAGACGCGCCGATATAAACGAGAACCCTATAAACCACACAGTGTTACAGGAGCAAAGTGACGAAAGAGGAAAAATTAATACGAAATGAAAATCAAATGATCGTAGATCGTGCACCACCACAATTATAAACCGTAATGACTGAAACAAATGACATTAGAGTGACGACGCTTTAAATTCAATACACAACGAAATAGATTTACAATCCAGATATTGGCGTATGATATAATTTTATCCAATAAAAATTGCTAGGTACGAATTGTGAAAAAAAACCTCGAAAAAAATGCAATTTTCCGGATGACCGTAGTTTTCCCCGCAAGACGGAAGTCCCTCGGACGCGACTTCCAAGCCGCAAGAACCTGTAATGGGATATAACTGTTTCGAAGTCGTGAAATCTGTTATTGTTTATTAAGAATTGCTTTTTGTCGCGGACCAACGTGGCCCCGCACGCACGGTCGCCGGTTAATGGAGAAACGGCCCGGCGAGAAAGAATCGAATGCCACGAGCGTCATTTCGATTCTTGCGGCCGCGCTTCCTCTTCGTACGCTGAACACGATACGCTTGTAACTTCTACAGCTCGTTACCCGCCGCTTCTTTCCGTGCGTTTTGCGCGTTCCACGGGACCGTTTTATTGTTCCTCTTTGTCGGTGGAAAATCGTTTCATGGATTCTTTTCTATTCTGTGTCCTGTGACGTGGATTCCGAAACAGATCTATGAGTCTTCCTAGATCGTTGTTACGGAAGGAATAGAATTATGGATACATTGAATTATGGTAAATTTGAATATTTTAAATGTCGTTGAAATCGTCACTGACTTCCATGTAATATTAAAATAACCGATAGTTTTTAAAAATTTACGATTTTAATTGAGAGAACAACGATTATCTTGGTACCAATATGGCGTCTGGTACGTGGAGAAGACTTTGCTGCTTTGAAACTGCGCTGAAATAAATAAATTGTTGTACTGTATTTTATGTTTTAGCGAAAGTATTAGCTGCCAATCTTAATAAGGAACGGGTAGTATCGGTTCTCGTGGGATCGTCGAGAACGGAGGTCGAGCAACCGATCCGAAAATCGACAGTTCCGCAGCAGGCGGATCGATATCGCGTTGGAACCGATCTCCGGTCAAGGAGCGCGTGGGTGTTGCGATCTTTTGAACGGAGCCGCGTCGAAGATTATCTCCATTATCTTGCTCTATCGCGCACGATCCTAAGATCTCACCCCGAGATACGATCGCGCGAACGATCGAAGGATCTTTTCTCGAGGTGGTAGAGTAGGGCCGCGACCGGTCGCTCCATTACGATCTACCAGCGTGATCGTGGTCCCTTTCCCTCCTATTTCGCACAAATCTTCTCGCGGCCACGATCATCCTGGATCGATTTCTAAGTAGACGCACTCGAATCGACGATCCAAGATCCATCGTCTGCGTTTACCAGCGCCTGATTTTTCGACGAGGCTTATCCGTTGATCTAAACTTTATTTCTTCATTACTTCATTCCCAATAACCATACTCTACAAATTTGTCTCCTGTATTTAATGTGAAACACAATTTATAAATTTCTAGTGTTACACCTAATTGGACCTTTTTCTCTGAATATTTGCATCAGTGCTTGAAATTGTATAACCCGATGAGATTTACAATTGTCGAGAACACTTTATTACTGAAGCTTTACTCTGATCTTTCAGTATTTCTTGATTATTAGTAGCAAACATTACGTATTCGGAATTATTATATTTCGCCACGCTTGTAACTCATCCTCGTAACTCATCGAACCGTTGAAAATGTCAGATATGCAATCTCCCCGTTATATAATTCAGTGTCTCCGGTTTGTTTAAATTCCACTGCTCGCCGATACGTTTCGCGGTGAGGAGCAAAAGCGTGCCCTCGACTCGTCGTCGTCGTCGTCGGGGAGTCTTCACTCGGTTCCACCGTCATGCATCGGTGTATCAGCACGTCGTCGTCCGGAGTCCGCGGCTGGTATCGGTTCGCCGATCTACGGACGATTTGTCAGCGGTCGACCGGCCGTGTAGCAGCTTATCAAATATATATCGAACACCGCTCCCATCGTGTATTTACTGCGGGACCCGATGAGCTTACGTGTACGCGTGCACGTGCTCCCGGCTCGATTCGATCAATCGGCACCGAAGTATCGGTACCCGGTCTATAACCCGACGACACATTTCTCCTGACATCTTTAACCTGTACCCTGGGTCGTTAATTAACATTGTTGCGCAATACGGGATCGAAAAGTTCACGATCCGTCGCGCGTAATCTCAACTTGATTGAATATTATTAGGCTGCCACATGACTTGACATATCAAATCAAAACCCATAATTGGACGTTTTAAACTGCAAAGTCCGTAAGTGAATTTTTCTAATTATGGATTTAATTGGTACGTAATTTAAGATATCTTGTCTAGAAAGACGTTAATGAGAGAATTAGTTGAATCTCTTATAAGCAGCATTCCTTTAACCCTTGGGCACATTTTATTGATAAGTGTTTTGAAATAAAATCTTCTTTAGAAAGGTGTTAATGAGTGCATCAGTTGATAAATGGTTTTTGGTCACACTTCATTGATAAATGGTTCAAAATGAACTGAAATTCTTGAAAATCACCACCTGAACAATTTAAAAAGAACCAATTCCTTAATTACAATAAAGATCAAATAAAACATTCACCTCATTAACGCTAGAAATACCAAAGCAGTCAAAATGATTGGTCACACTCTTCCAATAACGATTAAAATATTACAAAAAAATCCATTTTCTCAGATCTTCGACAACATTCATTGAAATATGTCAACGTAGAAATCAGTTAATTTACAAACTTGAATATTTTCACAAATTTATCATGTTTCTCGATCCGACAGAAACAGATATACATTTAACGTCGTTAATTCTACTGTCAATTTAAATTTAACATAAAAACGGAGGTTCTGGGAAGTCAGTCTCCACGATTTATACTCCCAGTATCAAATATTCAAATCACTCGGAGGCTTCTTCAGCGTAGTCTAATCTATCCAACTTCTTAGCTGGACAGCCTGACGAGCGGATTAAAATCTTCCCGAAACGTTTAATTGCGGCGTTCGACGCGCTTTCGCGGGGCTTGTCAGGGTATCTCGGTCGGATCTCGCGATTCGCACGCGAGACGGATCTGTCTTGAAGAGTGCGGAGGTGAGCGTAACCGGGGATAAGAGATCCACCCGGTTGGAGGGAGATCGAAAGGAAGGGCGAGGTCGTGTGGGGAGGGTAGGGGTGGTGAAGGAGGAGGTGGGGGAGGGTGTACGCGTTCGCTCGTTTTCTCGCTGCGATCCTTTATACGAGAGGGTCCCTAAGCGAGGAGATAAAGCCCGGTTAAAAGTCCGGAGGCGCGTATCGCCGCGTTTCTCCGACGATTGTTATCTGCCGGCGATATATTAACCGCCATTACCAGTATTTAGAAGGCGGCGCTGCCGTGGCTGCGCCTCGCTGCCTCTTATCGAGATCGCCGAGCGTGAAACGTGTCGGACCACGAGCACGCAGCGATAAACGGGGACTAGTCGGGGTGTTCGTTATCGAATCGAGCGTGATTATTCGTGAGAAAGAAGTTGGAGCCGCCCCACCCCCTCCCATGCGATCTGGCCACATTGCGATCATTTCGGGGGGATCGTTCGAAAAAAGGAATCCTGTGATCGCGAGGATTCTTTGGGGCCATTTTCTATGATTACTACGTGAATGAAGTTTTGGTGAGAAGCATTTCGGCAACAGAAATTGTATTTAAGAATTGATCTCCTAAAGTAGTAGGTACAGTAGACTCACGTTAAAGTAGCGCCGCTTGTTTCTGGAAATTATATTTTAATGTGAGCCAATGGCATGCGTGATTCTCGTGGTAGCTCGGTTGATCCACCAATTCTCGGCTGTAGAGGGCGATCGAAGTGGGGTGAGCGCATGTGTGGGAGTGATGCGTGGGGCGTTGTTAATGCTACTTTAACGTGCGCTACTTTAACGCGAGTCTACTGTATTTCCTGAATATTTACAGTTATGATTACTGAGAGAATCTCAAGATACCTCTGATCTTGGGAGTCTCCTAGTAGTCGGAACTATAGATATTCAGTAGATGCTACTACTTTACGAGAGCAATTTTTAAATGCGGTTAATTAAAAGAGTAGTTTCCAGTATATTCTATCATAGTTGGTCCAGATCACTGAAATCCTAGCTCACCACTGGAATGTCTCATAATCAAGGAGTTCCTCGAGGACCAATCGAGATAACGACGGAACCGGTCTGCGACGTAGGTCGAAATACAAATTCGGCCGAAACGCGGGAAAAATAACGGTACGTCGTTTACATTCGCCAGGACACGATCAACATCAGGATCTATCTCCGACCAGATTGTACAAAAAAACCGTAATATACGAACGAATGCCACGGGATTGAACAACTCGTCTTTGGTAACTGGTTTAAAATGAAAACCAGGTGACGGGGAATATTAATTGTCGATTAACTCAAGGATAATTAACGCTCGAACGTAAATTCTCAATGGAGCGCACGGATTCCATGACGATGACAGTATGTCTGAAATTCTGATCTATAATACATTCACAAGATTTCATCCTGGAACGCGGAACTCGGTGACCGATATTCGACGAAAACCGATTTTTCACGCGCGATAATTTTAACGAACTATCAGCTCGATCAAAAACACCACTGACATACACTTACAACGGAAGGCACGGAAGTGTCCCCTCCGATTTTTATGAAACTTCGTATGTCTGTTAAGCAGTCAAAAATAAGAGATACGTATTTTTTTTTATCGGCTGAGACGCGACTTTAAGGGGTGAAACCACCCCTCGAAGTTTCGACCCGAACTATCCCAAAAACCAGAGGAGATATATGAAAATTTCCAATGGACGAGGTTTGCGGTGTTTTATTTAGAATAATACGGTGCTAACAAATTGTCCGAAATATAGTTTGTTTATTACAAAAAAATTTCAGATCGAAACTTCGAGGGGTGGTTTCACCCCTTAAAGTCGCGTCATAGCCGATAAAAAAAAATACGTATCCCTTATTTTTGACTGCTTAACAGACATACGAAGTTTCATCAAAATTGAAGAGGGACACTTCCCTGCCTTCCCTTGTTAGTGTATACTCGATCGCGAACGACACTTCACGCCGCGGAATCTCCACAAAACCAGCCGCTCCGCAATTTTCGACGTAATAAAGAATCGCATATATGGAGATTCCATTACCGGGGCTGGTCAGCTGTTTCAGGGTCGCGGCGTATTAAGGAAATTTATACGGCACCCGACTGTCATAAAAGACAGGCGGCATGCCGAAGCTCGCATCACCTCCGATCGTGCTTTCGTCGCCGTTTACCGATCGCTAGAGCCACGACGCGATCGTTTTCATAATTTCAACAGGCAACCAGGTGGAGAGGCGATGGCGAACTTCGTGGAAAAAAGATGACTCGCTAACGAGGGGACCACGACGAAGATGGAAAAGGAGGGAAAAATGGCTGAGGCGTTGGTACACGTCGATGTTTTCACGATCGAGAAATAACGGACAGCAATGACACCTATCGCCGCGCTGAATCGTCGTCGCGGGGTCATACGAAGGCATATGGGCGCGACAAAAGGGGAAAACGGGGCCCGGGAGGTGAGGTCAAGAGAGGCTGCCGGCAACACGCGGGGTTGACGGATAAACATAATGATTTAATGACCATTTCGTACGCGAAACGACACGAAAATTCTATGATCGCGGCGCCTAATGACACGGCACTTGCCACGGGGCTGCAATTATTTTGCGGCACGTTGGACGATCCGGTGTGACGTCACCCAGCCGGTACCTTCTCACGCCCTATGACCGGTGAACGGAGAAAGTACACTCCGCCCTAGAAGCTCCACCTCTGTGTCCGTCTCTCTCTATATCTGTCTACTTGCTTTACCCTTTTCTTCTTCGATCTTTTATCCGGTTTCTCGATCATCGTGTTTCCTCTGTTCGGTAACCCTTTCTGTTCGATTTCCGTGCAGCTTTATAAGCGTTGATTCTCGATAGGCTGCTCTCTGTACGGCTCTGTTGCGTGAGTCGCGAGAGACGATCGATCATTCCACGGCCTGCCAGACGATCTTTTTGGCGCGTTCGTTACCATCCTGGATTGTTCAAGGTGTTTGCGCCCTGCCCCAGCTCGCGGTCAGGTGCGCGGGGGTTACCGATCGTCTTTTTTTTTTCTTTATTCGGGGCTTCTTCGTTCGATTCGTTTCTCAGGTTACGATCGCGATTCCTCGAACCGTAGAATCTTAATTGTGAAGACGTCCAGGAATAACGAGAAGCCGCGTCGAAACTGAAACGACGTGTGGCTTTCGAATGATAATGGAGAAACCTGGAATGGTACACGACCTCGCGGATAGAGTCACTGATTCGCTCTGACGTCTTGTTCAGTGAAACCGGTGATCGATGAAAGAATTCCGACGTTCGAAAGTGTGTAGACCTCGGTGTAGCAAGGTGTGGCAATGAGCGATCTTCAATTTGGTTTTAATGAGGTGACAATGTGGTTTAAATTGGAGGTGTTTATTCCAGAGATGTATTTCTCTGTAGATTGTATTCTTTTACTGATTTGCTTAATAATACTCGCTTTCGATCGTATTGTAATATGTATATTAGTGTGAAGTGTGTATTAGGTGTACCGATAAGTCATCCATTATTTTTTGACGAAACAAGTATTAGTTTCTGTGGTCAAGAATCTATTGTATATTGTTTTATTTACACTCAGAATGATTTCCCAACAGTCTAAGCTATTTTTACTCAGTGAAAAATCGGTACTGTCAATTTAAAATGTATCGCCTCATAATTCGAAGTAATAGTGTGCTACTTATTGCAACATCTAATACAGTTACTCAGAAAAATCTTCTGAACGAAGACCTGGACTGTACCCCCAAAAAAAGATCATTCTGATTAATATAAATAGCCATTTCTTGTAATATCATGTTTGTTTATTAATACACTAACGTTCAAATGTATGGGGCCAAGCCTGATAATTCAGGAAAAAGAAAAAAAATATTCTAGAAAAATTTGATAAAATGTGTTAAAATTGGTACATAGGAAATGTTTCGTATATACATATACTGATTCCATAATTTTCATCAGTCAAGAATCCTGGTCCCATACTTTTGGCTGGTAGTGTATACGAGGTAATATATTTTACATCAAAATATATTAGTCAGTAGGAGTATTTTAAAAGATAAGACAAAAACAAAGTATGCATCTCACAAAAATGATCTTCTTTATAGGATATACGAAAACTTTCGTGAGTGACTGTACTTACGCTTCTTGTACCATAATTCTCGTAAAATTAATTCGAATCGTCCTTAATCACGTTTATATGGATGATTATTCTGAACAAACCATCCAATTAACACGTTGCGAACGCACATCGTTAACGAACGATCCTCTGTCACTGATTGGAGTACTTATCACGAACAAACCACCGATAACAACTGTCTGGTATTTTATCTAAAACCACAGCGATCGAAGCAACGTACGTTCGACAAGAAACGATGAGCGCTCTTCCTCCCGTTCGACTCGTAAAGAATATAATCCACCCGTGTCGCAACGTTCACCGCCTCGATACGCCGGACGATTTAAATAAAATATCAATTAACGCCGCGGCGAGGCCGTGGTGCGCCGTTCAAAAGCTCCCAGCGCTTATGTGTGTGTAGCCCAGACCGTGTTCAATATAAATCAGATTGTATCACGGCCGGTGCTTCGGTTATCTGGTCCAGGGATCTCGCGAGTCTCGTTCGTTGGGCAATTATCGCCGATACATCGACACAGCGGGAAAATGTCACCGCGCGCGTAGAGAAACCGTTGCGCTGCTGTTGCTGCGTCCCGTTCATTTTTCCTCGATCTATGGTTTCTATTTTAAAAAAAATCGTTTTTTCATTATTTTTCTCTGCTGTTTGTCGATCCCTCCCCTCTCGGATAATTACATCCGTCGGTCGAGAAATTCGATTCATCTCGATCAGCCAAGATTAGTTTCCTCCCATGCGACGCTGTCACTATGGAAGAAAAATGATCCTCGACGGTTTATGTCACCGTGGGCTCTCACGCGCGCACGCATCCATAAATTGCCCCTCGCTGAAAGAACTCGCGGACGATCTATCCTCCCTACGAGACCCCCACTCCGAATGGAATTACGCGCGCATGATGCACATTGAGTAAGCGTGATTGCGACGTTAGGAAGTTATTGTGCCTTCCCCTCCGCCGACGATAAATTTTCTATTATGTCGACGACGTTAATACACATTTGAACGATAACGCCTCGCGGAAGACGGTGCTACGGTGATCGTGTGGTACGATTCCTGGCTGCTTTAACGATGATTGTTCCGATGCTTGGGGTACGTGGGGAGGGGAGCGTCTGATAAACGACTGACCTTTACCGAAGGTACATAAAGTTGATAGAACGTTTAATAGTATTTTGTTGTTTTAAGTGAACGGTGATCGGAGGTCGTACGTGTATTGTAGAAGAGAATTTATAGATTTTGGGGAGAATGCATGATATACAGTCGTAAGAGAAAGAACACCTAGGTAACTTTGTTGGGATTGAAGATGGGAGAATATTGTACAAAGCAAATATTGTGTTGTTCAAGGGGGTAAAGGTTGTGGTGTGAACAAACTTTTTTTTTATTTTTGTTTATTTGAAGGTCATCGATGGTTTTTCAAAGTAATACCTTCTGGATGTTCAGTTACTGGTGCATCTATCCTATAATACTTCAATATACTTTAAAAGAAAATACAAAAAAGTGCAGTTGTCTTTATCTTTAAAAATAATGTGTTGATTTTAATAAATATCTTCAAGAATGCCTATTGTCCAAGGTATTTCTAGATGGTGCACAGAAAAATAGTCAGGTACTAAGAGGTTTAACATTACGCACAACCTTGAGCGCAAAATGACGGGAGTTGAAACTCATAAAGATAAATGACTTGAATTTCGTGCGTATTGTACCATTGTAAAGAGAGTACTAAAGAACTTCGAACATTATTTCACACGAAAGAAAAGAGCATAGATCGATATTCAATGTTATGTTAACCATAGTGCAGGGAAACGATATACATATTTCTTGATACAATCTAGGTGAAGAATCTAAAGCATTCAAACAGACACTTCAAGTGTTACGAGTTACGACCTAATACAATAATTACATAGGTTGAGATAACTCTTACGATCATCATGACAGTTATTCTTATTTATTATAATTAAAGATTCAAAGTATAGAGGAACGTATTTATTTATCTGAAGTTAATGTTTCACCTTGCGACTCATTGATTCCACTTTCAAGTAACATTGACATTGATAATGTGTCGACGGAAGGTGGCCTTGAGACGAGATCCTTCAAGGTGTATAAAGGTCGATTGTATTAAAAGGAGCGCGAGACACATCTATTAATCTGAATCGAATGAAAGATTGAATCTGATAGAAAACCATCCGCCCACGTGGCTGGGTTTACTAAAACAAAAAAATAAAGAAACACCGTACTCGACCGAGCGTGAATGTAGGTATTTAATTCTCTCTTCAAGGGATCCAAACGAATCGAGGAGTGGTTTCCACCTCGCGATATCACGATCGAGTTAATTTACGACTCACCTCGGCAACCGTCTCGGAAACGATTAATATCGTGGACGGGCGCTAACCACTGTTTTCGTTAATTTTAGTAATTTCTTCGTTCGACTTTCCGAAGCTATTTATCACGCAAACGAAATCTCGACGATTCTTAACCTCGGTCCTTTTAATCTGGATTCGATCAAGAGTTTCTTGTAGGTCGAATTTCTAATTATTCCCTTCATGATATTCCTATTAAATCCACCATTAGGCGAGCACAAATTTCGTCGACGGTATCGTAACTCAGAGGATTACAGAAGTTAATCCAACGTGGTATTCTTTTTTTCTTCTTTCCCCTTCAGCGATCGTTTGCCCACGTATGTGGAAACGTGTATGCGTTAAATCGACGGGGCTCTCGGTTTAATCGACAAGAATTTGCCCCGACATCAAGATCGTCGCCGTGGGCGGTTCCGAGCCACACGAAATTACGAGACTCGTGTCCTCGCTCTCGTCTTCACTTTCCGTCCCCTTCGCCGCTAGGGCAGCAGTCCGTTCTCGCTGCTATGCCAAGCAAATCATAAATTTCATCGGTATCGTCCTCTCTCGGTTCGTTTTTCTCCCTTGGGCAAGGACTGGCTGCGCCCCCGTGGCTTTTAACGTGGTCCAGAAATGGACCTTCACAAATCAGCCGGCTGGTCTACGCGCGTAAACTAGAGTATATCCAGTCGTCGAGCTTTTCGATCCTCCAAGTCGTTTCATAGGTTTCGTACAATTCAAACAAAATACTACAGTCTCTACCAAGCAATGTTTCACATACTCCATTAATATTCTACTATGAATTTTTATTGATCTGTTATATATGTTTGATGATTCTTCCATCTAATAGGTTGCTATTTAAAAAACCCATTCAGTCTAACTGTGTTCAAGATAGGATAAATTCTACTCTTAGTTTATCTCTAATCGCCGATTAACAAAGTGTCCCTTGAGTAACCAGGCAATAAGCAAATTAACCTACGAGTATCTAACTTATACACACAGAGAAGGTCCATTTCTCAATCTTAATTACATCTTATCGTCAATAAACGATACCTTCCAAAAGTGGTCTCCGATCTAAGTAGAGAAGGTTCGTTTTTCAGATTTTGTTTGGCCACGAGGAATCCTCGTGGAGCAGCCTGTAGACGTCCACACGGCCTCCCCCCAGGTATCCGTGGCCACGACATGGATATACTCCAATTCCAGTTTCACCGAATTATCATAATGACCTCCGTCGGACTCGTGAGATGGAGGTCGATTTCTAATTCCCCCGTTTGCGGTGCTCACGGGCATCTCCATAAATTCAGAAGTTTACGCGCGTTTGCTTAGTTTTTTACGATCCGCCCAATTTTCGACTGGTATACCATAGGACCGGCGGCTGCCGGTCGAACCGTTCCGAATCCACCGGCAGTTCTCGATCCTCCGTGGATCGTCTCGATCGTCCCCATTCATGGGTTTCACAACGAGAACTGGGAATCGCGTTGTCGCGATTTGTGGACCCATCGAGCCTGTCTATCGAACCTATTTTCGATCTTTTAGGCGATCTTTGATATCCTTTACTTACCGATTTCCGACGATTTCCCTTTTAGACCCTTGCAACCTTGCTCAAGCTGAATTCAGCAGATATTTATTGGACAGAAACAATTCCAGAGAGAATAAATAAGAACCGGAAGTTTCCTCATATAAATGTGTTCTGTCTCTAAGATTTAATTATGATTCGGTAGACACACTTATTGTATCTGGACAATAATCTAGTCCCCGTGTAATGAGAATTAAATCGTCCTTTGAATTAGTCTCCTCATCAGTCAGAGTTGTCTCCAAGATTTTCATTCCACAACCAAGTGATCTATTACGTTCAATCTGACCTCGACGACCGAAGAATCTAATCTCCCGTAGATCACCCTGAGCGTGTACACATACCTACTCTCTCCGTCGAAAATTTGCAAATTCTATCGCGTCCTTCGTTCTCGATCGGGAGACCGATACTTCACCTGCTACGTCGAATTTGTTATTCAAATCCGCGGAGGAAGACTGCCTCGCAGCGCCCGGTTATCGACAAATGTTGTAGGTTACTACCGTGTCTCGTCTATCCGTTCCCCCGGGTGAACACGTCGTGACACATGGTAATTAATAAATTCCAGGGAAGCCTGCTCGTCGCGATGAAAAGCGTCGAAGAAGAAAGAGCCCCGCTGCTGGCCGCTCGTTTCACGCCGCTTGCAACTCGCGCCTATAAATAAGCCCCGCGGCGCATCGGGTCTGACCTGCGGAGCAAGAGACAATGAAAGAAAAAAATATTAACAAAAGCGTCAGGGGGATAAATTTAATAACGATCGCCGGTGGCCGCTGATTACGCGTACCCGCGGAACGCCATTGACGCCTGATCCGTCTGGAGGAGACGTTGCCAATGGAAAGTCGTACATCTTTCACGGGCGGCCTGGCTGTAAGGGCCAGACCGAAGGAATCAGTCGGCCCTTAACGTGTAATTCGATGTGTTAACGTTATTATAACGCCTCGGTTCCCAGCTACGGCGAATGATTATGCGGTTAAAGAGCGGCGGCGGCGAAGCGGGGGCCCCGTAGACCGCGACCGGCCACAAAGCAGCTGACTTGTAAAGGATGTAGACGCCGTACGTCCGTTAATAGCTGACATCATGAATGGCAGGGAATTTCATGCCTTTCCCGCCACGACAGGTTCCTATCCACCTCTTGCTTTTCTTTCGCTCGTCCCCCCGTCATAATGAACGAGACATCTGTATCCTTGACGAACCGATCTAGCTCCGGTTTCACGGGATCCCTCGTCGCCGGCCTTGTTTCCCTTGATGAGGATCCTCCACTCAAGCGTCTAACTACGATTGTCTGAAATCGGATGATGACACTCTACTATTTTACTAGTTTTCACGTGCAGTCATGGTACACTTTGGTACTCGATACGTCTTTTAATTTTTGGGGATCTGGCTTGGCCTCTGGTGACACCCTAAGTTGATTGTGGACCACAATATTCTTCGTTCTTGCCCTTTTCAAAGTTAGAAATTCGTATATGATGTTGGTTACAGAATATCCTTCGCTAATAAATGATTACTTTGATATTGCCTAAGACCAAGAGTCTCTACCAAAAACACAAGCAACAGCTCCCAGATAAGTCCCTAAGTAGATGCCAGACCAAAATACTCTTCCCTACTGCCGTTGTTCCTACCACAATTAGAAACTCGTCCACCGATTACAGATCACAAATACACAGAATAATCCTCGCTAATAAATGATTACTCTCACGTTGCCAAAGAGCAAGTATCTCCTCCAGAAATACAAGCATCAGCTCCCTTCGTCCAAGCTTCTCACGAAACATCCCGCAGCATGATCATCAGGTGCCTCGCACGCACACTCCTCCGCTCTGTGAATTTGCATCGGTATCATTACCGTCTGCAACGACGCATCAATTGATTAAACAATCTCCCCCGATCCCCTCACAGCGCCATGGGGTTATTCAATTTCAATTTTCCCCCGCGTCGCCATCAGCGTATCTCCAGCAATCCAGCCTCTTTTTTCCCCTCTGGCTCGCGCGCGCGCGACTCCAGCTTGCGATGTGTGTTTTGTACACACCCACAGGGGTGGGGTGGGGGGGCCCCGGCGTGAAATCAATGCACGTGTAGGCGCGTGCACCGGCGGCGGGGCCTCTGTTACCGTGGCCGTAGCATTCCCGGCGTTCTCGGCCCGTAAATACAGCCGACGGGCTTTTCCGTTTAGCCCGATGATTTACGGCGCGAACGTGTCTCGGAAGGTGTCGATCGCATAATGGCGAGTCCTGTCGCCGTCGATCGCCGGCCGATACGGTAATCACGGGGTGGCATCTACCTGGCCGTGATCATAACGATAATGGGCCGCTTCGCGGGGAGAAGACTTCATCCTACACGGCTACGTCCGCGGTCGGCTACGTGGCCAGTTCCGATCCCGGCCCTCTTGCTCCCATCGTTCTCTATCCGCCTTGTGTGTTGTTGCGCTCGTCGTGAAAAAAACGGGTCCTAGGGTGGTTGAACCTGGCTTGTTCTGCACCGTACTCGAAACTACTATTTCGATGCTGGGTGAGCTTGCTGGGCATTCTTCTGAGCATTTCGCGATGGAAGTTAGAGATCCTTGTTCGATGTCTTTGGATTATGTCCATTGTAATTTGAGACAGTTCTGGTTGCTTTAATTGTTATGATTGAAGGGAAGAATTGTAGATTAGGGTGCTTGTGTGATAAGAAACTTGTAGATCTAGATGTCCTCTATCAGAAAAGATACCACAGACTCGATGTTACGAAGACGATGGTACCACGATCATTGTCCTGACGTTCTCGAAACCGGTACCGCTGGCTTCGAGGTATTTTCAATCATTTAAAGACACTTTTATACGATCCTCGAATCTCGTCTCCATAACCCCCGTATATTCTTCCGGCGTGCAAATTTAATATTCCACTGGTCATTTTCAGCCGTGAAATATTCCGTGAGATTGAATATATCGAAGCCGTTCAGGAATTCCGACGCTGTCGTTTCCCGTCTCACCGAGGCATTATTTATCGAGCACCTGTTTTACAGGGTCAGTATCGTGCGGCGAAATTATCATAAGTCGACCATATCCACCGACCTCGACGGGTGCCTTCATAGATAACCTACGTCCCGGAATTGTATATTTAGGCGCTCTATCCCCGTTAACGATCACTGCCATTCCCCGCGTGTATACGCGGGGATTCGCATAAAAGATTCCTGAGCGACGAAAACTGATCGCATCTCATTCAAGCCCAGGCCAGAATTCGGCACGCACGGCCGGAACGGTTTTAAATATTCATCAGCCACGATAGAAGACGAGACAGAGAGAGAGAGAGAATAAGCGAAATATATAAAGCGTGTAGATCGTCACAGGGGCGAGAGGGAACAGAGTTTACGATGGCAGGTATTAATTTACCGAATAAAGATAACACGCCGCCACGGGCCTATGGTAATGAGACAATTATAAATTCCGTGGATGTGTCAAGGGGGAGATGAGGCGCGGGGGAGGCTAAATCATCACCTACCCGATATTCCGTTACCGTTCATCATCCGGATCGGTGTTTCGTTTCGGTGTACTTACCTGCCCGTGCCCACCCGATAACTGCGCATCGTTTTACGCGGCTGCGCCCCCTCGATGAGAACGGGGAAAAAAAAATCACCAAAATTGACAGCAATTTGCGATGCTTCGTAATCTTTAGTCCTCTTCATTCACACCGGAACGGGCGAGCGAGCGAGCGAGAGCCGCGCTCCGGACACCATCATCATCGCTGGATGAGGTCGAGAGACCATCCGCGAGCCGGTGCTACGTGATCGGTGTGGTGTTACAGCAATTTCTACGATACCGCCGCACGTTGCCGTACGTGAGCAACGTTGTAGTGAACGGTTTCTCCGTCTTTCACGTGGGGAACAATAAGGGGACTCCGCTAGTGTGACGGTTTCAGAAAATCAGATTTTTCTTTTTTGCAATTTGCAACAATTTTTTGAGGAAGGTGTTTTATATGGCCCGGAGTAGGTGATTAGCTGTAAATATGAAACATTTCTCTTTTTATGCTCTAAAACAATACTTGAAACTTTGATCGCGTTTTTCTCGCAGCTACTTTTTCTTAATCGGCAGCCATGATAACTTAAAAATTAATTGACCGATTTAGTTGAAACTTGGCATATATGTTCATCAGACGTGTCGTTCTAGCCCGTACCACGAGTTTTTCGATATATTAAAAATTACAAATTTGCAGGTTAAAAAACCAACCAAATTAAACCTTTTGTTTGGGAAGGCGCCATTTTTGTATTTCTTAAATTTTTTAAATTATTCTGGTACGGGCTATAGCCACACAGATACAAATTAAAAAAATATTTGTTTCTTTTATTTCACACAACCACAAGAGTCTATACTATGGCTGCCATAAGTCTTCTATAGTGGTATCCTTCGATAGCGGCCATTTTGGTCATCACAACAAGCATCATGTTCGACTAAACGGTTACGTCTAGAGAGTTTACCACAGCGACTCGTTAACGATCGATCGAAAACCGAATGTTAATTTCATCGATCGAACGTAAATCCCGAAAATCGCCGGGAAGTTGGAGCGGCTAGTGGCTAGACGGAGAAACCAGGGAAACGAGACACGTGCACGGGTTCGCCTCATCGCGTATTACTAATATCGAATTTATATTCGACGACAATATTCTGGAAATACGTTCTGCGTATATCAACGTCTTTTTAAATATCGCTGGACGTGGTTCCTGGGGCTCTCGACGGCTACGTTATTTTTTTTTTTTTCTTCTCTCGAATAGATCGCGATCTAAAAAATTCGTCGCCCGAGGCGGCGCGCGCGGATCGATCGACCGGCCGGTGTCCCGATTTCAAAAGCCTCCCCGGTCACATTTCACGCGAACCCGATCTCTTGCCTACGCATCACGACACCGAGAAATCGTGGGCTATTAATGCCGTTCCCGTGAAACGTCTCCTGTATTTAAACACGGCAACGATAAGTCATTGAGTAATCGACAGGCGGCGGCCATTCAGCCGGCGCGGGAGTGACGATTCACTGACGTCACCACGTGGGAAATCGTGGGTGAAAGTTTTAAAATGTTAGACGGCCGATCGACGTCGCTTATTCGTGGCTTTTTTGTTCTCTGACCGTTTCAGACGCGTGTTTTTTGGGCTTCGGGCTGGTCGGGGTCGAACGAATTCCTGCTACCATTGTGGAACATTCTTAAGGAGCAACGAGTTTGGATCATAAGTATCGTCTGAATCATGGGAATTGAAATGGTTATAGTATTTTTGTAAATGTTGTCTACATTTTTGGAACATCTAATGAACAGAACTGTGTAACTAATAGAACTGATTGGTCTGATGGATGAATTTTTGAAGATGATAGATGGTGTTGCAATTAAGTGTACATTTAGGAATTTGCGATGTTTTGATTGTATGCTTCGTTTCTTATATGTTTATATTAATATATGATTGAGACATCAGTGACGGATTAGCACGTTCCTCTAATTTATGTTTAATTAATTAGTGGATGAGGTGATACCTTGCTTCGCGTTTGGATTTCCGGCTACGCGAACAGACAAGTCTCCTTATGTTTGTCAGCTAATTTATTGATGACAGAATGCTACTTTTTTTGTACATAGTTTTTATTGAGTTAATGAATCGATGTTGCAATACTGAACAACGGAAAAGAAATTCGGTAGATCTAAACTGTTACCCAGAAGATACAAATCACATGTGTTTAGTAAATAAAAGAACTAGACAGTTTCATCTTAATTAAGAATACCTGATTGACTATAAGCAGGCGATAAGACATTAAAATCCATCAAAATAAGGAGGTCTGCAAGGAAAGTGATTTCAAATTCTTCTCTGGAAAAGTGTGATCTGGAGCAACTTCAAAGAGGCTACCTCACTCTTTTGTCTGCAGTGTAGTTACCTCTAATCATAACGTACATTACCGCTAATAAGTTATACTATTTATATTAAGTATTAGTATTATATATTTCAGGCCTCTATCAATTCCGCAATGCCCTGCAACATTTAATCCATATTAGATAAGTGTCCTAATATTTATCAGCGGGAGGACAAGTAATCCTACCACCACAAAAACCACAATTGACATACCTCAAAGAAATGCACCTAATATATAAAACAAAAGAAACGAATATGGACCACCTGACTGCCCCACCCCGTGTCCAGCAGTCCGTTCCCCTGGCCCAACCCTGGGACTTATTTATACCCTTCCCTCTCGAGTGGGACCATCGTAGCTGCCGTTCCCGGGCCATCGTCGTCGTAATTCAACTTAGAAAACAACGCCCGTGAGCGTGCATGTGTCCCAGGTAGCGGTAAATTAGTAGCATAGGGCCCCGAATTTCGACCGCGGCGAGAGGAGGAAAGGGACCACAAGGGCGGGGGGGTTTGTCCCCGTAGCAAACGCTGGTGGTGCCCGCAGTGGGTTTCCTACGCTCCCCACGGGACGACCCGCTGCGCAGGCCGGCACTCCTGATTAAAATTACTCTGCCGAGATCCGGCGAAGATTTCCGCGGCGAAATTTATGAAATTGTCCGGGTTTATTGTTTTAAATGAGCTTGCGTCCCCGAGGAGATCACCGCCGGATAAGGCGGGCTCCCTGTAAATCCAGGTCCACGGAGAAAGGGAGAGAGCGACAGGGCAGAGAAACGGTGTGTCGGCCGGGTTGGGGGCGTCCGACCCCCTAGAGAGGGCCACCGTCTTGGGAATCGTATGGAGGTTAAATCAGAATTAAAGGAACGGTGGCCTCGATCGTTTCCGATTCGATCTCCCAATGTTTCGTTCCGTGGGAGCGCCTGGAGTTTCCTTAAGCGTGTCGGGCGTTAGATGGTTACAATACGGTGACATTGGAACATCGGTAGTTTGACGTAATTTGGAATTCAGGACTGAGGTAGCTGGGAAATGATGACTGTTTAGGCTTGTACGTTGTGCAGAGGAGTTCAATATTCTGACGAAGGGATTCCGTATTCCTTCTATAACAAATGTTTGTGGATCTTATTAATATAGAAGGTCTGATCAAATAGTTCAGTGGCTTTGTGTATAAATCATTTATTATTAATTTTAAGAATAGCTATATAGGATCACAGACACTAGTCTGGGCCAATTCAAGTGGACCACCCTGTAGACCCAAACGATCACGATCCTGCCTCCTCAACCATGACAGACGCTCCACCATAACGATAATCCATCGTAAGTGGAGGGGGCAGGATAAGATTCTGTCGCCGCGAGTAAACATTCATCGAGGCGATCGAAAACGAAGCGAGTCTTCACGCAGCCGGCGCGCACGGGTCAATTAAAAAAAAAGAAAAAAAAAAAGAAACAAGTCTCCATTGGCATATACACACACACACACACACACACGCGATCCGACCGCTATTAATCTTCCAGTTAACCTTTATGATTATGTTTTTGACGTTCCGCCAGGAGACCCAGAGTCGATCGCTCGGAGGCGAACGCACGCGGCGTCTGATGGAAACGCGACTGGGACCGAGAATGTGCGTGGTGTACATCGTGAGAAAATTATGGAATCTCATCTCCTTGCGGGAATTACCGATGAAACAGCAGGTGCGAATCCCCAACGGTGCCAATCATCGTACAGAACCCGATGATGGCCGTGGGTCGTCGTCGTCGTCGTTCTATCCGCGGCCGAGTTCGGCTCAATATCAATCTAATTCAGCAGGTGGGATTTCGCGCGTGTAACGGTCCCCGCCGGCATGGGAATCGTGTCGAGATCGGGACTTAGCCGGGCGTGAACCACACGGCCTATACGTAGGTACCTAGGCTCGTTATACGATCGGACTGATCACTCGAACTGGTCCCCCCCGGGCTTGTTTCACGGGTATATGGAGGCTGGAGTTGGAAGGTAGATATGAACTCGTAAATTCAACCGTACTGCGAAGGCGGAAACGAGGTTTCGAATGATAAGGAGTTAGGGGTGGAAGTGGTTTCTACGTTCAGACAGATGAAATGTTTTTCTTTTAATGGGGCATTAGAAACGGTAGTTGACTTCGTTTCAGTGGGAATAAGTGTAATTTTCTTAGCGGTTCATTGAATTTACCGATCTAGTTTGATAGGGTGACCAGGACGCTGTAAAGTGGCAGTATTTATAATATGTCCGTGTGCTCTTCTTTATTTTCACTGATCTATCGATAAGTAATGTTGAATATTAATAGGCGCGTTTGCAGTAGATCTTGGTTTATACGAACTTGTTGGAATGAATTGTTTCTGGTAATTGATACTGGTGATATACAGTTCAAGTAAATGGATTCATTTTTAACCCTTTTGTTGTTATTGGTGGTCTCTGGTTCAGGTAAATTGATTCATCTTTTACCTCATCGTTGCTATTGGCACCTATAGGCGTTTTGATATTGCATTCAGCATGTGTTCATTGACAAGGTGCTTATTATTTGCATGATTTGTAAGAGCAAACTGATACGACCACTGTCACCGTGTAGCTTGAAATTTTCTGCCATCCTTAGCCCTGATAAAAAGTTTTATTGTTTGCAGTGGCGATCAAATTTAGATGTATTCCCTCTGCTACGCACAATTCACGTTGGAATCTACTGCAATGATAGAGTTAATAAGGACAGTGACAGTAATAATTATGAAATTAACTGTTTGCACATAACCGATGTCCCTTGTTAGTAACTCTAGCAATTAAACAGAATAAAATATCTTTCATGTAAACGGAATTCTATTGTATGTACATATTCATATTGATGAGAAATATTAAGTAACAAGTTAAATACTCTTCGAGGAACTTCCTCCACTTTAATATACTGAGAAGGTTCAATAACTTAGAATTTCGATAAAATATGAGTAACCAAGTAACTGCAGTGAGGTCTTGCGAAGAGATGGCATATCTTACGATTCGATCCACAAAAGTATTAATTGCACCAGTCGATGACTTCGCTATATCCTTCATCCCTACCGACTTCCAGGATCATTGAAATTCCCTGGACGCAATTTAAATTAATTAGTCGCCGTTTAAATCCGAGCTAAGTACGCGTAACGGACAGGTTTCGTGCTCGTCGAAACTGCGATATTGAGTCCAGGCGATCGTTAAAGCTCCCTTGGGCGGAACGTCCGATAGGGACGTGGTATTGAAATGAAGTTCATATGAAAAAGGAGAGAAGCATTCGCTGCTTGGCTCCTTTTGCGGTCGATTGAACGATCATTAAAATTCCGTGGATAGGTCCTTGAGGAGGGCGTGAAGACCAGCTTAAATTAAGTTAATAAATTTCGACACGTCTCTTTTCTCTAATTACGAAGCACGGGATATTACGTTTGCTTCTTAATCAAATTAATACAACAGAGATTCGGTGGAGAATCTCGATGCTGAGGATGGTTTATACTTTAAAGAAAGGGAAACTAGTTCAACTACAGCCATTTATACAACTTCATACATTTATAGTAACAATGGTTTACTGAAACAGATATTAAATCGAGATTGATTAATCAAGAGTTTCACTATGCTGGAAGTATTAAGTTTCAATGACATCTTTCATCTTACAGCATTACAAATGCATAATGTCTGAAATTTCTGTAATACCCACTTTATGCATAATTTATACTTTCACCAATTGAAACATATATAAACTCTCGTTACTTTCGACTGATCAAGCTCCCCGATCATTTTCGATAAACACATCCACGATCCCTTGATATTAAAATTTTGGTACAAGTTCCATTTTTATCAGAATAAGTGTACACAGGATAGTACCGTCGGAAGAGGGTTCCATTTCACGTAAAGCCCCTGCTTGAATCGAGTCATCGAGGCTTGTTTCTGCCAGCAACGACGATAGGGACGAACAGGACAGATGATAGCGGCGGGCCGACAGGAAAGAAGCGAGAGGGTCGATTAATAAATTCGCTGATGTCCACTTCCGGTAACCGTAGCGCGTGTCTCATTAGTTTCTTAGGGGCAAGGCTTAAGGAGAAATTAAATACAGCGTGGCCAGGGATGGGTGTCGACTCCGCGGGGACCCCATGCCGGGTTCCATCCTTATAATGAACGCTCGCAACATCGTCCTTAAGCGTAATTCCCCGTGTATGTGACTCGTCGTGCTTCATGGGACTTCGTTCGGTGACCACAAGCTTTCGTATAAGACGTTCTTCCAACAAACGACGTTCCATTGGCTACTTTGAAGATTATGAACGCTGATAAATACAAACTTGCCTATGGTCTATGTGACCCAACGATACCACTCAGGATTAACATAGACTCTATGCCAACCATAAATGTAACATAGACTTTATGTCAACAATAAATGTAACATATACTCTATATTAACCACCAGTTGGTATCGTTGGATCACATGTGACGCGCAATTTGGTTACCAGTTACGTGGTCGATGTGTCAACATATGAATTAAGGATTAAGTTTCATTGAACTAGATAGAACTGATGGACATGTACTCAGTTTTTGTGAGAGGTTGTTTGAGAGATTAAATAGCGTATGGCAGTGTAGAATGGATTGTCATAGCTTGCACTGTAAATTACATTATATATAGGAGTATCGAATCTTAGACGAAGTATTGTAAGTATAGTGTAAACGAAATACTAGTTATTAATGAGCCTTAACAATGGTCCTCAATCAAGAATTTTCCTCGGTTCGTTCATATTGGATTATAATAGATTGATTTCTATTTATCATTGTACACAGCGAATTCGTACATCGTGAAAGAAGTTGATTATTATTAACATACATTACTGACCAAAAGTATAGGACCAGAGTTCATAATTGATGGAACAATAACTCATTCTTCTGTTATCATATGATAGAAGTTACGGAATCAGTGTGTATATTAATTTTTTCCAATCTATTTTAGCAAATTACATTTATCAAATGCTTCTAGAATAATATTTATCACTTTCTTTAATTATCAGACCTCGTTCCCATACTGTTGGTTGGTAGTGTAGGTATTATTTTGTAACACATTTCCAATTATTCCTGTAACACAATTGAAGGGGCAAAATGTATTGAACGTACAACGATACGAGGAAGGATGATGATAGAAGTAAATTTCCTTTGACACCCGCGACTTCAATTAAACCCGTGTTCACAAGGATACCTTCATAATCGTCGTTGCACCTCATCGATCAGCACCGCAGCGAGCGGCGCAAAAACCGTAATCGTTCCTTTAGAAAGGTCCCTTTACCGCGTAACTCCACCGATGGAAAAACCGTCGATCCACGCGACAATGTGACGCAGGGTCGCGGCGAGCCTTTCGCCCAGGTTAATCCACTTGTCGGCGTTCCGTGATTTAACGTGCGGTTGCACACCTTCTGTCGTTCGTTGCGGAATCACGTGAAATATTGTGATTAATACTCTTTTATCGCGGCGCGTCGTTACTAATATTTCACCATACTCCGCAATCCTTCCTTGCTTGTCCCTTTTTAAAATATCTTTTTACGTAACGCTCAGCTCGCGTCGCGAAATCGGCTGAGATTTCCAAGATTTATAACTGAGACCGTTGTTTTTTCAAGCTCACGGGTAATTAGTTGTGCAACGTAAAATCACGTCTATCTCCCCCCTCGGATCAGCTTTCCGCAAGTTTTTTTGTTCAAACGAGTTTCGGTGTTACCGTGAATAATATAGCGATGCCTTCGTAATACCTCGACAAAGTTCAAGGACGATTCGAAAAACCTAAAAATCCTGAAAAAAAAACAATCTAAATCACCTTGTTCTCGAATTATAATAACTCTTTCCAGAAGTTCAGCTATTCAGATATTTACGTATTTCGAGATATACAAGTAAGCACACTAACTTCCTTCGTATATACACCTTCCCAGAATTACGCTCATATTTCACGGAAATACACCGTGTAATGTATAAATCTGTCAATAAATATCACCAGCTGGAGATCCTGGTGAAGATTACCGGGAGAAAAATATAAAAACTCGAAGCACGTACTAAATTAGCCGCGTCTACTGTCTTTCTAGCGTTATCCACCTGAAGGTCCCTTTCCATCGTCGGGAATTTATATTTCAACCCTTTTTTCCCCCCTTCGTTACGATGTCAACGACTCCTTGGATTTTACTTTCCCGTAGGAATGCGCCCGGGGAAATCGTGGTGGCCCTCCCGGTTATCGCGATCCATCAGCTGGAAACGCGATTTTCGTTCTGTCTGCGGGGCCGTAGGGCCCACGGTGGGGCGCCGATGCTCCGGCGTAAATCACTGGGGTCCACGCGGTGGTTTTCCGTTGCCAGCAGGGCACCGACGAGGGGAGGCCCCTGCCCTTCCATTCGGGCCCCGTGGCGGTGTAAATGTATAAATACCAGCCACAAATCTGCCAGCCGGCTAATTTATAAATTTCACGCCGATCTCGTAAATGCGTTTCTGATTTAGCGCGTTTAAATTATCGCTAAACCACTTCTAACTGCCCAGGCACGGTGTAATCTCTCTCTGTCTCTCTTTCACTATTTTACTTTCACGCTGGTCCAAAACCCTCTTACGCGGTTGGTATATACCATCTTCGATAAATGGCGTTCGCATAATCGCGAACGATACTCCTTGTGACCATATTCCTCCCCTCCGTTGAGCACAGAGAAAATATGGAGATCGCTAGGATAAGAGGCGACACAGTTGATTTTCTGTATTTACACGTGGTGTACAGGCGTCGGGCGGCCAGCCTTTTCGGAATCCTCTTTCTCGCCTCCCTCTTTATCGCCGGGACTCGACTCGATTTACGCGAGCTCGCGTATCGTTAAGATTAATTATTCCTCGCACGGGCGACCGGCGTGCCTGCGATTTACCCGGTGGTTATTAGGAACTGTTCGTCGGAATGTCTCTTTTGTACGCTATTTGCTCCTTATCGCCTTCGAGGCTTCTGGCGTCGGGTGACTAATGCGCTGGCGGAGAATGTTCGTTGGAGTGACGCTTTAATGTGTAACATGCTTCTCTTTCGTTATCGGTGTAGTGAGTAAACTGATATTATCCGATTGATACACCAGACTCCCGCCTTGTAGTAACTTCCTAAATCCATTTTTTCTGTATCATCATTGATTGGAACATTTGGAGCAATTCCGTTTCATTATAAAAATTACGTCCTTCCGTATATATGTTGCATAAGCAGTATACTGACTTGCGGTAATTATCCGTATGTGGGATAATTACCTTTAGAGGATAATTTTGGGAACGGGTAATTATCGAGAATCAATAGCATGCAGGATCTTCTCGCAGTTTGGTCGATGGACGTCATCTGACCAATTATTGGCTACAGAAGGCGACAGCAGCAAGTACTATCTGTGGGCAGGGGGTATATCTAATGGGTATTCATCCAGCAGGCAGTTATCGCGAGTTTATTGTACTAAGTGGAATAGAAGCCAGCACTTACGGAAATAGTCCTCTATCGGTGCCATGTCGAACAACCGGCGGATCTACTTATTTTAAAGTTCCAAATTTCCTCCCTTAAAGATCAGACAAAGTGAATGTTTCTTCACAAAATCGTTCGAGGATCAACAAAGTTCTCAATCATAAATTGAGGTCGTTCCAAGCATTCGACGCACAAAACCTGTCCGTCTCGACTTCATCCGCATCTTCATCTCCTCCGTACTCCTCTAACCGTAGTACATGCAATCCACCTCTCTATCTATTAAATTACCGTACGCTCGACGGTCACCCATCGGCGAAATGAAGCTCATTCAGGGATCGCTGGGGATCAACGGAAACGGCGATCGAACCGCGCACGCTCGCGGGTATACGATGGATCGATATCGAGCCGTCGATACTCTGTCTCCTTGGTCGTACCCCCGGCAGTCGTTCGGCCTCACAGAGGGTAATTGAAAATTATTTGGTAATACGGGTGATCGATTGCGACCCGTTAACTCGTTCATACATCACCCGCGTCCAGAGACCTACCCCCACTCTCCCATCATCCCCACTCCACCTTATCGTCCCGACCGGACGTTTCTATCTCTTCCTTCATTTTTTTCCGCAGCGGAGAGAACGCCGTGCTCCTCGCCTCTCCTCTCTCTCTTTCTCTGGCTGGCAGCCTCAACCGAGAGGCGTCTTAGCGGGGTCAAGTCGACCAATAAATCCAATACGCCACGGTTCGTCCCGCGCGAGAGCAGCAGTTTTACAATTCATGAATTTATTATGGGCACCACCGAGAATACCGCGGGGCCTCTGCTATTGATTTATCGTTACGCTTCGCCGACCACGGAGCAACGGGGCCCCATCCACCACGGAGTAGGTACACTCCTGGCGGGAACGGGGGAGGCGCAGCGAGAAAATTAAGCTCACCCCCATCGGTGTTCTCCGGATCGATCGCGAAATCTTCTTAACCGCCTTTGTTTCGACCTCTCATCAAAACAAATTGTATTGTCCATCACTGGATCCATGGGATCCCCCCCTCCAGTGGTGGGAATGACGTCTGAACACTCAGTGTCAGGGTACCTTCAAACACTCATCGATGATTTACTCTATTCCAACAGAATTTTGCTTTAACCCTCCATTGTCATAACTCTTTTTTCAAACCTAGTGTCACACTGGGTCAATTTGATCTAAACCAACATGTACCATTTGCAATGATGCTTCATAGATATTTTACTTCAAAGTGAAATTCTGGGTCAATTTGACCCAGTGTGATAACGGAAGGTTACCACGACTAGAGAATTGTCTACTTTTATTAGTTTCTGGAAGCTAACCCAATAGGGTTAGTAGGAGAAATATTGCTAGACATAAATATTAGCTCTCAATGTTCGTATAATACGAATTCACGTAACACGGTAATTCTTAAGAACCCAACCACCGATGTCAGACGCAGGGGTCACCTGTACAGAAAAACGGAAGCTGCGTGTCCCCATGGGAAAACGTCGATACGTTGGATCCCCGCGAACTTATCCATCGCGAGGATGTTCCACGGTACCGAGGGGGAGCTTCGAGGTCGGAGGATCGGTACCGCGTACACTCTACCGTAGAAATCCCCGTAGTTCATTAATCAAGCAACGCCCGGAGTCGGAATGCCTTCGTATTTCGAGAGTTGCAGTCCATTTATCACGGCGGAAACGTATTTGTAGGCAGTGGCTGGTGCCCGGTTCGCTAACAAGTGGATACGCTGTCCCCGTGGATGATGTAGCACCGACTAGGCACGGGGCCCCCTACGGCGTCCGACACCTTCGGACCTTACAACCTTCGAACCAAACTCTTCCCTCCGCCCCAACCCCCGACGTGACCCGCGTTTAACGAATTTTCTTGTGTGAAAAACCCATCGAAGAAAACCGACGTACGTGGATGAAAACTGTTAGAGTTATCTCTTGCTAAGGTAAATAGTTTCCTGTTTCGGTTGGAACTCGTGGAGGTGATTTACAGCGGCAAAAAATCGCGCAACGAACGTTTCGTATTCGATCCGTCGAATCGCGCTTTCAGCGAATTTTCGAGGGAAAATCGGCGGTAGAATTTACCGGTCGTAGCGCGCGTGTGCACCTGTTGGAGCGGAACTCACCTCGCGACGAGAGGGTGTAATTTATCGAGGCGAGCGCGCGAGGATAGTGACGCGTTACATAAGTTACAAGCTGTTCGATGCTTTTTACGATGTTGGTAGTAGTAAATTAAATATTAAAGTATCGCGGATAGGGAGCCGCTGGGATTACCGGCGTCGGTGTCCGTAGAAGGTAAGAGGCTTCCTGTTTGAGGGACAGTGGATGGTGATTTACCGATGTTCAGCTGTAATTTATTAATTCGTTTCTTCTGTTTCTTGAAACCGTGATTTTCGTAGCGTTCTGAATTTTCAATTCTTATTAGAAATGCACACGGGTTATTATAATGTAATATAAACACTGTAAGTGCAAGCGTTGATTATGACTATTTTATCTAATAATGAATTTTATTAATTATGAGCAACGAACAGGTTTGGAGTTGCAACAGTATCATATACTGCACCAGTAGAATGAACGTAATACTATTTAAATATTTTATTAGAACAGTGAGTCTACACACATATTTGTTAATAAAATAAAATCAATAAATTAAAACCTAAACAAATCCATCTGCAAAAGGTACCAATAAATAGAAATTACGAGTGATGCCGTTAAAATTGTTTCTAAACCGTTTCAGACCTGAACTCGCAGGACAGGCAAAGATCGCGATACTCGCGATTCAGTTCGACTGAACTGGATCCTCGATCGGTAAAAGGTTAACCCGGTTTACGGTCTCTTGCACGGCCGTATGCATCGGTGGGGTATGCAAAAGGGCATACAAGTCCGCCATAATTCGTACCGAGAGACAGAGAGAGAGCGCACGACCGAATTGGAATCTCGAACGCGCTTTTGTCCGCTTCCTACTTCTGGCCTGGCGCGCACGAGCGAGGTGAGAAACGAGCCTGGTAATAGGCGCCGGTGTTTTCTTCCTAAGAACGATCCACTTAGATCGGATCGGGGTCCCGTACAGATTGAATTTTGCGATCGACAATGCGGTGAATAGGAGATCGGCTCGAGTCGGTTTAGATTGTTGAATCGCACAGCTCGCGGCGGCGTCTTCCCATTTCAATAGCAGGCGGGTACGGGGACGGGTGCGTTCGATCCGCGTGTGAAACGGAATTTCTTTCGAGCGTGAAGACAGCCAGTGGGAGAATGAAACGTTCCTAGAACATTTTCCTTGTTACGAACCGGGAAGATCGTCGATTCCATAGAGCACGTTCACCGATCGCTTTCTATCTTGTTAACACCTTGCATTCTGTGTAGGTACATAATATATAGATAGATATACGTAGATCGTGTACGAAGGGTAAGGGGAAAACAAAGAATGTCCATTTTTCGTGATTTTACGGTGTACAGTAGAATGAAAGAACCTGTCGGGGACGACTTCGGTCATATTTCTTACCACTACCTATGATTTTTCGTTCGAGTTGAGCTCAGCTAGAGTTCAATTAATCAGGCACTACTATGAATAGAGTTCATATAAACGGAGTTTCTCTGCGTAAAGGTGCGTATCCACTTATTGCGTATCCTCGTATCGTATCACCGTTGTGTATCAATGTGGAGGGGCAAGCGTTGCATCGTTGTCTATGAAAATACGATACCATACGATACGATGATACACAACCAGTTACAGAAGGGTTAAATCGCAAAGTATTACTAAGTAGAAATGTTCAAATGAGATAACATTAAAGATTGATGTACTGGTTAAATACTGGTGCACTAAAATATTAAACACTGATATTTTATGGCAGTCCTTGGTTCCCCCTTACTGTTCATATACAGGGTATTCCCCATAAGTGTCACCACAAATTTTCAGAACTTTCTTCAGACTTCCCTTCTACTTAATCTCAGAGTTTCTTTCTTCATAACCTCATAATCCCTTTCCTTTCCTTCTTTTTGAATCTCAGAATTGCTCTTCGAGTATCAATCCTGACATCTTTGAAGTGCACTGCAAGTATCCTAATGGTAGGACGTTTCCTCGCACTCTCGGGCCAACGCCACGAGGATGAAATAATGGTACGGTGTCCGCGGTTATAACGCGGCATAGGGCGGCAGGTACGGGTCCTCCACCCCCTCGAGATCCGGTAACGCGTTTCTCGCGCGGTACCGAGGGCGCTCCTCGGGTATCTCCGTGGTCCAGGGAAAAATAAATAAAAGGCGAGGCCACGGAGCGGGTTATTGAAATCAGCCCCCATCTGCCGGCTCGTTGCCTGCTTTGACGGGCCAGATCGCCGGTTTTAAAACCGTGCCCCGCGCGCGAAACTGACGTCTCGACCCCTCCCAGTCGGTGTTGTTCCGTCGCTTCGTCCCTCGTTCGCTAGTTGCACGCGCTCGTTGCATTTGCCTGGACTCTTTCAGACGCGTCATGTTCCTTCTTGCGCGTATTTCCAAGGGGATGTTGACGCGTTATTGCTTTAATCTGTCCGTGAGGATTTTATCGACGAGGAATCGAGTGAGGTTAGACGTCGATTCAATGGTCGTAATTATGGGTAGTCGTGGGGAGCAAGAGGTTACCTGTCTGTCTCTGCTTTTTGTTTCTTTAATACGTTGGCACTAGAAGCTTTGGACTGTAATTTGATACCCCTGTCTGGGCCGTAGGTCCCAAAACGGGAAGTAGGGAATCATGTTTGCGATTTGGTTACTACATTTTTGCGATGTTTGAGAAGTCGTCAAGCACGTACCAACGTTTCTTTTCAACGAATCGCTTGCATCCAGATGGCTGCTCTAAAGAAAGGCCCATTATGGTGGCACAATTATTTTCTTGCTTCTAAAGTCGTGTACGTTGCGTAGATAATGTGGAAATGTCTACATTCTTTTCCATTCTTCTTGCACTCCATGGCCAGTTCCGTCGTAGCTAAAGGATTAACAAGGACCAGTCATTATTTTCATTATTTTAATCACTCTGATTTCAGGAATAGAGCTAATGAAATAAAGCTTAGATATAGAGTCTCCAAGGCACTCCAGTTCTAATACTTGAACCATTCCAATAGCAGACCGATCAGGACTATATCTCCACAGGATAAAAATCGATAAGAACTTCAACGTGTTCCGTGTGCTCTGACCGTGGCTAGATGTCTGCACTTTGTCCGCGTCGACCGATCGCACGTGCCCGCCGAGATACGCGCCTCGAGCTTTCAGCCTCGAGCGTTCCTCCGCGCGGATTGCCAAGTCGACACGTTGCTGGCTTATCGGCCGTGGGCAATTTTCCGATAGTTAATGCACGCGAAACTCGTATACGATCCGGCGTCGTCGATTACACGAGCGGGGGAAGCCAGCGCACGCGAAGAATTCCGCGATTAACTTTAATCGCGTTAATTATGTTGGCGCACCACCAGGCGTTATTACGCTTATTCGCTCCGGTGCGTGACAAATCTTGTGTGTAAAGTGTGTTGCTCAGATAAACACCTCGAAGACACCATTTCTGACACTACAATACTTTGGGACAATAGGATATTGGGCACACGAATTTTCTTTATTGACCGACCCGATGATATCAACCAATTAGACCAACTGAGGACCAAACTCGGCTTTCGCTAGAGAAAAAATTGACACAGGGGTAAGGGCCTTCTATCACTTGGTAAATTTATTTCAAGTAGGAGGCCCTACGTCCTTTCTTCCTTAGGCCAATAAAAAAAATTCGTGTGCCCAATATCCTATTATTCCAAAGTCTTGTTGTTAATAGTGTTAAAGAAGGTGTCTTCTAGGTGTTCTGCGCAAGGCTCTTTACAGAAATCGACCTTCACTATTAATCCAAAGTCCAAAGTTGTTAATAGTGTTAGACAAGGTGTCTTCAAGGTATTCTTCCGAGCAACGCACTTTACAATTAATCGATCGTGTGCTAACTGTTCCTTTCTTAGCCCAACGATGGCCCGTGAGACGTTTTTTCTTGTCTATCTCACTTCGGAATATCAGATGCGCCAGGGGCTGTTAAGTAACACCGGTGAAGCAGCTCGTGCATCGTAAAGCACACCTTACCTCGGGGTAAGGTTGGAATTCGGCGATGCCTGCGGAATATTCAGAAACGCTGTGGTTCGCGCGCCGGAATCATCGGGGATCTACATATTTAGAGTCGTGCACGCGAACGTGACTGTACTTTAACGATACGAAGGTGACGTTCGAGGTACGTCCCTGTCCCCTCTCTGTCCCCCAAGTGGCCTCCGTGAACAGTCGATACCACCGTCCCATAAGTCCAGATTTGCATTCCCGTTAAAGGATATTTCTAGATCTGTTCGCTGGAACATTGGAATAGTGCCGCATTCCGAACGTGCCCCGAGCGCGAGATACCGCGGCTCCGGTATTAATTAACAGCTTGACTGGTCTTTTCGTAGCAGCGAGCAGCGACACCGATACCGAACGATACGGATTTCGAGATGAAGTTTTTAGGAGTGAATTGTAATGTGCGAGATGAACAGGACGACAGATTGGAGGCTAGGTGAATTTAGATGTTTTTTTTTTAATGTAAAGAAGAAAATGGCGCGATTATCTGAGCTTTAAGCTTAGATTATTATCATAATTTATGGATAATTATCATAATTTATTGATTATTTGTTATCATATCGCTGTCTCTACTATTTAAAAAGTTATAAGCCCTGTTACAACCTACCCCAGTTACTTTTAACCCCGGTCTCCCCTTCATCTCATTTATCATCCCAGTTCCTCGTGGAAATGCTGGACATAATATGGACAAGGTCCCCGATGCCAGGGAAACATCACGAGAAGCCGTGTACTTACATTTGTCCATCCAGCGTAACATAATACACGCGTCCATCCGATCGGCACTAAAATCGCGATAACCCGTTCTCCCCGAAAGCTCCCCCACTGTTTTCCCATGACTTTCAACCTCCTGGACGCGGTGATCGAACATTAAATACAGGAATCGTGGCGCATTAATTTCAGTTCCCCCTCCACCTGGGCCCGGTTACCGCGAATAAAACTTGCTGGACCCGCGACACCAGCCGACCCCCGTCCGTCGATCGATCGGCAGAGGATCTCTGCTCTGTGCTTCCGCGGAGGGATTAGCTGATCTCCCGGGTTCTCTAGCCGCGCGCTCGGTCAGCGGAGGCCGCCGAGGATCGATCCACGAGAGCTCGGTTCTGCCGGCTCGAAGCGGGAGAAAGCACGACGTGGGAATACACGTCGCCGCGGATTACGCCCCCTCTTCGGGTCGAGCTGGCTCTTCGGTTGCTCGCGAGCGTTCACGAGAGCGCGGGCCTGGAGCTCTGTTAGCTAGGCGCAACAACCACCACCATCGCCACAGTTCACGTGAACCGACGGTGTTATCTCGTGCATGTAGTACGCCCGTCCGTGAAGGAGTATGCGAGCGAGCAAGCGAGCGACCAGCCGCGAGGATAAGTATTCACTTTAGCCCCGGTTCGTGACCTCGTATCGCCAGGCATTACAGGCCGCCTTTTTATCGGGGCGCCACGTCACGGAGGCTGCAATTACTAATTTAGAGGCGAGACCGAGTCGTGCCAAATCCCTCGGGTTCGCGGCCGTGGATGCCGCCCTCTTTCTCATGTTATTTGTATGAAGAGCGCTGGTATATGGGTGTATGCGCGGCACGCTGAGAGCGTCGAGATCCGAACTCGTCTGCTCAGCGAAGAGTAAACGGGGCGAGTTGGATCGTGTGTACAGAGGATGGATACCTTCCTACCCCTCTGCGTTAAGAGACGTGGTAGCCGCGGGTACGCTGGTAACGTTACGGATGCAACCATCGAAATATGCACACCCGCGAGAGCCCCTTCGGTAATTACATGCCTGTCGCGGCGCATGAACGCCATTTCCTAATTGTGAACGCGCTCGCGAGAAAAAGAGAGAGAGAGAGGATGGACGTATCAGTGAGAGGATGCGCTGCGGGGGGATTTTTAGCCGTGGGCCTCGGTGATGGACGTGCCGGGGGTAATAGAAAAGCGGTGGCGGATTAATTGCGCCTGGGAACTGATTGTTTTCTTCTTTCGGTGTGTCGGACCATCTTTAGCGAATCTTGAATATGGTCGACGGAAATGTGTGGATTTCAGAGGTTTTTAATGGGTGATTTCGATCGTTAACAATAGGATTGGAAGTACAGGGTAATTTCAGATGATGGACAGAGTGATCCAATGAGAGTAGCTGTTGACATAGGCGTTGTAATCTCTTGGACTGTCAACGCTGCAGATTAAGAGCCTCTATGTCTATCTGTCATATGAAACGATGGAAAGACGATGAATGGAACTATGTTTAATTGAGAAATAAAAATGATGAATGAATCTATGTCTATCTGTGAAATAAAAGCCAGACACTCTCTTTGGGTCCCCTAGCAAGAGTATCAGTAGAAGTATCAGTAGAATCATTCCTTTTAAACATAACCCTGCTGCGATCTTAGGGTCTATTTCGACCCAATCACATTTTAGTTCCTTCAACACTATTACACACATTCTCAACTTACTCTTAATCTCGACTCTTCAGAAATGTTCTTAGGCTAGCGAAATGTGTAAGCAAATCGTTACTGATCTCGGTATTTCTCCCTCCTCGTCATTCCCTCAAATGTTTAGTTGGACTGAGTACCCTAGCAGTATTAAATATATTTCACCGTTTTACATTAAGTTAAATATAATTCTGTTCTATCCTACAGCAAGACCGTCCTCGATCACGATAATCACTGAAAGTTCCCAAAATTGCAGTTAACATTTCTGCTATTAAACAAATCTACATACAACATTAGCAAAATAGCGTTTTCAACCAAAAGTCGTTTATCACCAACGAACTTTTCTCGCTAAACCGCTCTTTCTTCCTGTTAACGGCCATAAAGCAATGAAATCGATATTAGTATCAATCAAAATCGAGCAGTCCCGCGCTCGGTTTCACGGGCAGCAAACCAGTCGACAAATCTTTCCCGGAGCATTCCTCACGAGCGTGCTTTCCCCCCGTCGCCTGGTGACTCCGGTGCTTAATTTAAATCCCTCTCTATTCCTCCAGGCGCTGGAGCACAGCGTCGAGAGTCCTGCGGGGGAGAGGAAGAGGGGGAAGGGGGATTCGTTTCCGACCCTCCGCTCGTATCGTAGAACAATGAAGGGCCGCTATTAATATTGGCTCGCTATCTCGCCCGGTATCGCGCGTTTCACACTCCCCACGCACTCGAATAACACGGCCCCGCGTAGGGACATTTTCATTGCATATTAATGCCCCTCATTACTGCCACTCCGCACCGCATTACTCAATGCTACACCGCAGGCCCGTCTAGTGTTTCAAACGGGATCGAGGCGGAAATGCTATTGACCGCGTAGGTTCGAACCGCGAAAAATCCAGCACCCACTGATCACTAATTCCTTCGCTAATAAACAACGTTTCGAGCGTCGATCAGCATTTTTCCATTCGTAGCTCTAATAGTTAACCCTTTGCACTGGAAATTCCCTTATTCCCTATATATTCTGTTCCTTCATAGGCTACAATCGATTGCAGAGGGTTAATAAATATATACCCACGTGAACGCTCGATATTTCTCAGTTAACTCGAGATATTTATTCTCAATGCTAACTCTTGGTTATCAGTGAATTAATAAGATTATTAATAAGTGAAAATGTCCCTGAAGGGATGCACGATACTTTTCCCACTTACTATATCATTTTCGTTCCTCATGGACCAGTCTCCCCTTCCCACGAAATCGTTAGATCGTCGGCGTTTCCGGCCGAACGCTGGTGGATTCGATGCTGAAGAGAGAACGGGAGACGGCCGATTATTAATCGTTCCTGGGCCCGGTCAGGGTTTAGCTGAATAAGTAAGGATCCTGCGAGGCTGGGTTCAACGCGCGCAGGTCGTCGCGAGGCGACGCCGACGTTGGCCGTTGGACCTGTGCTGCTATAAGCCCGTTCCCCGGGAGTAGACGGTTACACGCGACGTCCGGGACATTAGCTATCGAATCGTTGCACCGTGTAAGAAATGCTTAAATGTCGAGGACTCCGCTCAGCCGAGAGGGAGAAACCGTTGGCCGGGTCGTGGTTTTATCAGAGCGATATGTCAGTGCGTGACAGCACGGTGTGTAGACATCGGTCACGGGACGAGCAACATTTCTCACCTCTTAGAGCTTAGGCAGGTAAGGACGTCGCGGCGATGCTGTGTCGAATCGCTCGATTAAATTACACCATTTTTCACGGCCTCGTTTCCTTCGTCCTCCACGGACCCGGCCCGTCGCCTTGAGTCGCGTTTACACGAACGATTCCTTCCGATCGCTTAACCTTACACCTCGCCCACCTAGTACGTTTTCTGACGATTCCGTTTTTCTGGTGTGGTGTCACTTGTAAAAGATTATCGTTCGATTGGTGGGTTAGATGTTGAGAAACATTGTCTGATACGGTGTTTTTGTTGCGAAGGATGTTATGGTAGGAGAGGAAATACTGTGGAATTTTTTAGTGACATTGAAATAATGTCGACAGTGTAATTACATTTGATTCAGTTTCCCTTTTTAAAGGGTCGCATGTGTTACTTGTAAAAGATTATCGTTCGATTGGTGGGTTAGATGTTGAGAGACATTGTCTGACGAGGGGAAATACTGTGAAATTTTTTAGTGACATTGAAGTAATGTCGACAGTATAATGACATCTGATAGGGGAAGACCCCTCGATTATCGAACACACGTCGCGTGATCAGACTGGCAGCTGTTTGTCCTCTATCAGGGTGCGTCTGCATCATGCGATTCAAGATTGTTTAATTATAAAAAATTTCTTGGCATACGGGTACTATCGACGTTCGCCTCAAGCACCTTTAGAGATGCAACGTTTCAAAGTCACCTTTGTTAAGTATACCGCTTGCAGCGAGACATACTTTCGAATTATTCAAAAAGTATTCAAAAGAAGGAGTTATTCATGTGATTGTTAGCAAGATGTAGGTTATAATACAATGTTATTTTATGATAATATTTTTTATACTCACTCTCTCGGTGGTTGAAACACCAACTGCCTGTTAAGAAGTATCCGATATTGGTAGTTATAAAATATGCTGCCTCATTGTGGTGTAAATGTATTCGTTAGTAGTTGCTTTGTGGAAGCCAGAAATCAAGTCGTTCCTAGATTGTGCGCTTTCGCCATTCGCCACTAGTACGTTCTCGGTCACATTATAATGTCAAACTGACCTATTGGCGTGATCAACAATTAGTATGAACGTGTAGATACCAACTGTCACATTTAAAAGTACATAAAGATCGACATCTCTTCTGAATCCTTAGATTTTTCCTGCAATTTCATGACAGTTCCATATCAATTTCCAAGATGTGTGCTGATTATAATATAAACAGTTGCAATAATATACGTTAACACTGGCACTACCAGCATTGAATGCATACTAAATTAACTTCTAAAATTTCGTAATAAACATAGCACATAATACAATACCGCATCATATGAAACTTCCTTCGCAATAAATTCCCAAAAATTCCTTCATTTTGAACCCACTTACATCAGGCTCCCCTCTAAGTAATCCTCCTCCCAAACTTTACATCGACTGCAAAATATTCCAACTAAAAATCTCTAAGTACAGTCTGCGATCCAACCACAGCGACGCGCTCCCGATTCGATCGTTCCGCCGACAAGACAAGCCACCGGCTCGGCGCTGTCGCGCGCGTACAGCCGCGATACAGTCGTACGTAAGAGTGTACGCGCCGCGAGTAGGCAATCGCGAGAAAGCAGGAAGGTCGCGGCGAAGTCTCGGCAGAGGAAGGCCCCAGCGGTCGATAATGCAACGGCGGCTCGAATTAATAGATCGAGGGACCCGGGCGAATTTATCCGCTTCGTGGCGGCGAGTTTAAAAGCGGCGGTGGCGGCGCGGGTCTCCTTTGCATCTCGATCTCTCCTCCGCTGGCGGCGCAACGGGGACCGTACGCGCGGTGGCCCCTGTGTGTATATACGCCTGGAACGTACGTACAACGTACAAACTTCTGCCGGGGGAAGGAGGACTGAAACCAAGAGAAGGTGAAGCTGGAGGAGAAGACAGAGCGGACGTTAAAAGTGGAGAGAAGCCAACCGAGGGGGATATGTTGCTTACGTAGGGTATATACGTTCCAGGGAACGACGAAGAAAAGTTCTTCTGGCCTGGGCCTCGAGCTGCTCGCTTCTTCTTTGTCGTGTCCCTTCCTTCCTGCTCTTGTAGTCTCTCTTCTGCTTCTTCGTCTTCTTCTTCTTCTTCTTCTTCTTCTTCTTGGGGCACTGCAGCAGCTTTCTTTGCTGCGGTGGGATAAATAAGAGAGACGCCGGCTCGGTGATGAGTCTGGACAACGGTTAGATAACGGGGAATCGCATTTAGATAAGAAGCGCGGAAGAGGCCATTGAAAATATTCGAATCCGGGGGACACTACGTAGGAGAGGGAGGCCCCATTAAGCGTTCCGCTGAGCGCGCCGCGGCACGTGTGCGCCGTCCCCGATAACTTCCATATAAGAAATGTCCTCGCAATTAAATCGCGTCTCGCTTTGCCCTCTCCCGCCTGTGTGTGGCTCGTCGCTCCTTTTTTCTCGCGTTGGGTATCCCCGCAAGGTCTCATTTTATTCTTATAGAGGCGGTGTAATAAAACAAAGACGTGGTCTTTGCGTGTTGAAATTTTAAAACACGATTTCAGAGACGCGTGGGTATACACTCCGGCTGGTTGGTATTAGGACACTTATCGAGTATGCAGTTAATGTTACAAGGCATTACGAAAATGTTGAAGTTGTCTGAAATAAATATTGTTTTGGGGATATTAACCCCTTGTCTCATAACATCGAGTCAGACACGTGATGACGATTTAAAACTGTATTTAACAAACATGTATAGTATTCGTTTTCTTTGAGTCCAAGTGAAATTCTGTTTCATTGGTATTAATATTTAAGATTTAGAGTAAATGATACACTTGCCCTAAGAATAAAATTTCTTTTGTATCTGGGAAATTATTAACGATAAAGTAATGCTTGAAAGTATGGTCGTCAAAAAAATCGTAAGGCAAGGGGTTAAGGCTCGAAGGACAAGGCTTACGATACTATGATGCAAGAAACGTGTTCAGAAATGTATAATTTGTCATTTAACAAATCTGGTGTCCTAATACTTATGAACAGTAGTCTATTTCTAGATTGTTTAAGAATAGTACTCTTGGGTACTCATAAGGAGAGGTCCCCAAGTATAACGCTGACTGTTTAATGAAGTTCAGCACATTGATAGAGTTTAGAATACCGAAGCCAATAGTATTTGCTTCAGTCGTATATGGCCACTAGTTTACAAAATATTTCATGTTCAGTGTCTTCGAACACTCATCGAGAATTTACTATGTATCTCACCATCCGTCTTTCAACCCACAAATTTTACTTAACACATTCAGCCTACCACTACAGATCAAATGACTGGTTTTACCGTTCTAGTCTAATTTTTATGAAAGGTTCGGTAGGTTTACTGTTGAAGTTGACGAGTTCGCGTCGCAGGGCCCTGAGCTCACGATCGTGGCGGGCCCCCGTCTGTGTATCGCATAATTACCACGGTTTACAACGGTCTTTACACTTGTTTCTTCACCACTGTATCTACCTCCGCATCTGTGTAACCGGAGATCGTAGGAGAGAATTCGCCGCGTGTCTCGGTCTCTCGCGCGCCGTTATAAATCCGCGGCTGGGGGCTCGGTGGTGGGCATTTTTATTCCGTTTTGCCCGCGCGCCACGGGACGGGGGCGGGCGCGGGGAGGGGCATAGATAAAGACCTATCGGCAATATAGTATCAAGAGCGGCGTAAATAAGGATAATGCACCGTAGGAAGGGTATACTTCCTGTTAGGCGTGTAGGTGGTACCGGTGTAAAAGGTAGATTAGATTGCCGTTACCAGCCGACACTAAACCTTCCGTTGGTTATTAAAAGGCGACCGTAATGTCCCGTGCCAATATCGGCGTCAGGGGGTTTCCGCTTATCGTGCTCGACGACTCGCTACAATTACGCCCGGAAACTTGGACTAGCTTCAGCTTGAGAACGAAAGCGAGGTGAGAACCGGAGCTGTGTAACTGATAGAATTTTGAGAGGACAGATTAATTGTAAGTTACGAAAGTGTTTAATTAGAGCCCTCTAGAGTCTTGCCCAGGCGTGGTCGGGGGGTCTAGGAGCCTTTTAAAATCCCCAAAGAGTCCCTAAAGCTCTGGGTTTTCCTCAGGAATCGCCTGGGGATTTAAAGGCCTCCTGAAATCCCCAGAGAGTCCCTAAAGTTATACTTCCCTTGACTCTTCTCCAGGAGTGGCTTGGGAGTCTTGGATCTTCCCCTGGAGATTCTCATATCTTTTCTGTTATTTGGTACATTTTATTATAATCGATGCAATTTTGATAACAGATTGTTCGTATATTACGAATGCGTTAAGTCAAAGTTCTACAAGCTTTAATCGATTACTCCATACCTGGACCACGGTATTTACCGATATTTATCAGGGTTCACAGGATCACGAACAGCGCATCGAGGCTGAAACGTATCGGTGATGAGCGAAACGACAGAATAATCCGCTCGGCGTGACGTTGGCTCGACAAGCGGATCCGCAGGTGCGGAACGGGCACCGTGAAACGGGTATCTCTGGGAGTGGATAATCGATTAATCGATTGTCCGGTCATCGATGCACGTTCGGGGCCCCGCGGGGGATGTGGAAACCAGACGGCTCAGAAACGTCTGGAAGGATGCAGAAGCACGCGGTGTATTCGAGCGCGTCCCAACAATTAGCCTGAGAACGAACGGAGCGGAGCTAGCGATTTGTCGCGTAAGATTTATAGCTTCATACATCGAGGGGGAAGCGAAGGTGCGCGCTCTTCTACTCTCCGCGTGGTCCCTTCTGGGCTACCTCGATCGCGACTTCGACCCATACGCGGCGAGTGTACGCACAATCGAGAAAGGGCCCCGCCGGGGCCTATCTCTCTCCCCTATTCTCGTTGCGTACCGCATCCTGCCGCGGGTTTGACGGCCGAGAGACTCTACGCGGATCTGCAACGAGATCAGCGAGATCCATCTTGCTCGGCTGTCCGAGGGACCCTCCTTAACCGTGACCTACCGGAATGTCTGAGAAAGCTGCCGGTATATCTGCCGATCGCCGCGCCTTCCGGTTCGCCTTTTCTAGGGAGACGCGTATGGAAGAGGTCCTGTGTTTACCTGTGGAACTGTAAACTTCGAGAAATCGAGGAAGAACTTCGAATCGAACGCAGCACGATCGTAGGAGTTGAAGGATTTTATATGTAGGAAGAAAGGATACTGTTTTTTTTTAATGGACCAAAAGGAAATCTTAGAAGATTACTTGATTTTATGGCACCCGGATGAAGAGCATGCCAGGTACTCATCGAAAGCAGTGTCGAAGCAACACGATACATGAAGGAATTATGATACTAGCTCGCCGTGATCTTCTCGACTGGATGACGACGATCGCGGAACGTGCAAAGTAGCCACGGGAGAAATCCACGCGCGTCCATTATAACGGCCAGTTGTAAAGAAACTTTCTCGGCTAGCGCAAACAGTACTATCGGTATTACACCAGGATAAGCCTAACACGGGTCACGATCCGTGGGCGCGCAGGTGCGTTCGCCGGGAATTTTTAAGATGGCCTCGTGTGGCGTCGATCGTCAATGAATAAACAGGTGCGACTCCGATGGATTGCTGTTGGTACACGGAAAGATCATGGCTGAACGGTAGAATGTCTCGTCTGCCACGTGAACTGTTTGCCGTTTGAGTTTTGGGGGAGAGTTAAGTCATGATTTAGCTATTGTAAATACATTTGGATCTCCATGGTGATCCTGAAGAGTTTGAACTCTTAGGAACTTTCAGGATGTTGGGTTCTATGGCTTTCTTAGGTTCTCCTTGTGGGATCTTGTGAACTTTCGGACACTTAGATACTAACACTTTCTTCCTCATATGTAGCCTTTGAATCGAAGGACCTCCCGAAAACAAAGAGTCCCTAAAGCTATAGTTCCCTAGGGTCTTGCCCAGGAGTGGCCTGGGAGTCGGACTGTCTTGAATCTTCCCTTAGAGATCCTTGGCGCCAGAGATTGTCAAATTTTCTCCTGGAATCATGTCTTCTCTATTATTTGATTTCTATTTCATGTTGCCTGATCGTTTATATTTTCTACTTTGTATTTATTGTCGCAGAAGCTTTCCCCTCTTTTACGTAGCATCGCGGCCATTAGTCAAGCACGGTACGAAATTTCTTAGCGACTTTTCTAAGAATGGGTCTGGCGAATCAACGAGGATCGTCTCTGTTCTCGGTCTTGTCGTGCACACCGAGTCGGCCCCTTTACCGTCGTCGCCCTAGACGCCCGTCCGGAAAGTCAAACAATGCGACGTGCAGATTCCGCCTTATTTACTTGCGGTATCCGCTAGAAGGGCCCTCGACATGCAAAGCACGCGTTGTCATTTGCTCCCATCTCGAGCGGATCGGTTTACGTTCGCCGCGCACGAGAAAATCTCTCTCGCTGCACTCCGTGGAACTCGTCTGCGCGGCGTTCACTTCCTTCTTCCTCGTCTCTTCTCACAAGACTCGTCTCCGGGATTTTTTTTCCCTTTCCTCCGTCGAGAACTCCTGTTCTGTGTGTTCTATTTAATGGCTGTCTACGTTATGTGTTAACATTGTACCGACCGAAAATTGGAGACCACGAAAAATTCCGAAGAATCATTTTTTTTTTCACGGTTACGAAACTCAGCTGTGTTTGTCATTCGAACCAGATCGACGACTAACGTCTAACAGGAAGTCTTTAGCACAGATGGATTGAATTCACGGATTGACCTCCTTCCAAACTATTTCATTGAATCAAGACCTGCTTAATGCAAAGTACATCTATGCCTCACCTTCGATCAAAGATTATGATAATTTCTTAGAAAGTTCTTTTACTTTATGATCTATATACAACCCACGCAGTACTTTACCAACCACGTATTTTTATCCTCAAGGATCGTCTATGTTACCTATCGCTCTATCTATCCAATTAAGAATCTCCAAATCGATAATATTCTTTACACTCCCAAGAATCCATACTTTCACTCCATAAATCCAGGGCTCCTTTAAAATCTCCAAACACGCATCTGCTTCCATCAGGAAGTCGTTTACTTAAACGAATCCGTCGAGCACGATGCCTGTCCCCCTCCTTCAATCTCCGTGATCGTGACCATAGTTCTCTAACAGAACACTTCGTCCTTTATAATCTTCCCTCCGCGTGCGATCGAAACTAGCGGTTTCGCCCTGGACAAGTAGCCGTGTGTAGCCAGCAGTCGTTCATTTCCCTATGCGTGCGTGATCTTCAGCCAAGATATTTCGTCCGTTGTAATTTTCTCATGGACCTGGCGCCGTTAATCGGACCACGGAAAAACGTTCGATTACGAATCGTGGGATCGCGCGAGAACGGTGCTAAATCATCAGCCAGGAAGCGAATCTTTGACCAGGGGTCTTCAGAGGGGGATTAGCACGCGCGAACGATCGCTTGTAATCCGGTTGGATTTCCAATTCACGCCGTCGTTCCTTCGCTCGGTTGGTTGGGCCCGTCCCCCCCCACCCTTCTGCCCCGCGCACGCGGTCTTATCGCAAGAGTCGCGGCCGCGGAAGGTCTGAAAACGTCCCGCGTAGGGCGCTATTAATTCTGATTTAAGTTCCCCGTTACGCGGTTGCGTGTGGTCCCCATATATCAGCCGGTGCTATCGCTTACCCGCGCGAAGAGCAACGCCTTCGCGCGCGCGCGTATACACGTTGCCCTCGCGCGCGTTGCTATCTTACCCGTGGCCACGTCTACAAGGATGAATAATTCGGTTACAATCTTAATCCAATGACGCATGGGCACGGCAACGGGGGCTCCTTACGTGAACGGTTACACTCTGCTTTGCCCTGATTAAAGACCGACCTCGTTCTACGACCAGCAGCGTCGCCAGTAAATCTCTGTGTTATTTCGTCATTGCTCGTCGAAGAAGCTACTCCCTGGTATAAGCCTTCGGGAGGAGGGACACGATCGATCACACTTGGCCAAGGAAATTGGGTCGTTCCGTGGGCCATGGTGAACGTTTTCTTGTGCAATAGATGCTTTAGGGACGAATAAATTTTTCTTTCTTTTTTTTTTGATAAATCACGTTAAGGATAACTAAGCCTTGGATGGCGGACGCACTTTTTAGTGTCTGTACAGTAGCACTTGGACCTCTACGCTTCCTACTTTTTGAACATATTTTCATATGCAATCATTTAAAAAGACCTGCTTTCTTTAGGTGACTCCATATAGTTCTTGCAATTTATTCAAGTGGACATTCGACAGATTGTTATGTTGTTTATTTATTGATAGCTCGTAGGGTTGCCATTGGTGCAGCATCTATACAAGTGCATTATTATACAATATTATCACCGAAGGAGGTCCTGTAGGTGTTCTCTCTCTAATCTTCTACTGGTTCAATTTGACCCAGGCACCACCCTCCGAGTATTAAGTTTTATCCCATTAAGTCCACTGAACGAAACGACGTTTTGACTTTGTAGTTTCACGTTTACGCGTCGATAATCATTTTAAGAGTCCACAGCTTTCGTTTAAGGGATCAATTGACAGAGGATACGAGGGGCCACAACGGTTTCTCTTGAAGAAACTGGGAGGGAATACCATTAAGTAAGCTTACCGACGCCACTAACACGACCGAACAATGCAATTTGTAGCCGCGAGGTGGTCCTGGGGTCCCGAAAGTTCCCGATTCTCTGCGTTACGTTATTCTCCGAGCGACATGGGGGGACTTCTGGGCCCGTTAGGGGGATCGTGGCGGTGGAAGCGACGCGGGGGTGAAACTCCCACGAAATACTGCCAGCGTTCGCAATCCGCGAAATACTACACGGGCCACTTGGGGCCACGAACAACGGCGCGCCGCATTTTTTTTCGGGTTTCTCAACATCTGATTTACGGCGGGAATTCCGTGCACGGTTACAAACCATTCCGGCCGGATTCCGGGGGTTCGGCCGCGGGGGAAAAGAAAGTATGAGCTGCGGGGAACGACTTCCGAGTCGGTTACTTCGATTATAATCGAACACTGATGGTCTAACCTGGAGAATTTTCAACTTCTATTTTTTTTAGAAACTTCATGTTTCGTTAAGACTATTCTTTGGGGACTTCGTGTTTATGGAGAAGTAAATGATGTTGCAGTTGATATCCTTAGCGATTTCAATGCCTCCGATATATTCTTTGGATAGAATAAAAACTTTCTGATTGTATTAATGGTTAGACTAACATTTAATGATTAATGGGTATTTTGAATTTCAATAGATATATTTTTTTCTCTTAAGTCAAGACTCTCACGGTTGCTAATATTAATCGCTAACTGTAGCTCTCTTTTGTTGGAGATTTCAATGCTAGTCTTAATTATCTATTACATCAATACCAAACACACATAACGTTAACAAAAAAATACAGATAAAACACTAGCATAAGTTTACAACTACCGATTCAGCATTGGATCAGTGATATCTAAACTAAAAGTTTTCTATTTTATTCTGAACCTAATGAAGTACTTATACTTTCGAATGACATTCCCCGTATTACAGGTCCTGAGTATACACATAACATGATTTACGATATTCTCAGGAGCGTGCACGTGTCATACGGTCGAATCAGTCGGTTCAAACGCCTATCAGGCCGGGGGTCAATGGAGAAATCAGCTCGAAAGTCGTCTGGTGCCGTTTCATGTACACGCTCACGCATGAGGTATATATCTTAAGTGTTCTGCGGTCTCAATCGTTCCTCGCTTGGTCCTGTTTGGTTGAAGGGCGGACGAGTGAAGAAGCGCGCACCGGCCGTGAGGTCGAGCAATAAGGAACAGAACGGTTTTGCGGTTCGGCATGGTGGTACGCCGTCGAAGGGGACTCCGACGGTATCCCCACCTTCCCCTGTCGCTGTATACGTACCTATGTGGTCGACCATCATCAAGAAATATGATGATTGCAGGCTGCTACCATTTACAGTAGTGCGGTTTTGTGTCTCGTAGGCCCTCCCCCCAGCCCTTTCACGTTCTTCGGGGCATATCTTTTCACGTTGCGCTCGTTGTTCTCGCGAGCCGTGGCTCTTCCAAGATTCTAAGTGACTTTAAACTAACGCGGCGTTTCCCGCGAGTAAATCTCCTGCTTGGCCGACGATTCGTTTTGCCCGCGTCGTTGCGCTTCGAGCCGCTCGTTGCCGGTGAATGTCTCAATCTTTGAACGATTCTACATTTCGTTCCTTTGACTTTCTGTGCATCGATGTGTTTGTATTTATTCCTTCGGTCCATTGAAAATATGAATCCAAGAAATATTTTCGAGATGATTAAGATAATTCATTTGCAAGTTTGGGTAGATTCAACGAAGAATGAAGAACCAATGCTTGATTTATCTCAATGTTAAAGCTTACATGCGGATCAGTCTAGAATTTATAGGAGATATTTAGTTTACTTTTGAAATCAACCTGACATCCATTTTAAAGTAGGTATCTTTTCAATGAGTTGTCAAGTACCGAAAGATTAATCTATCTCGATGTTAAAGCTTACATGTGGATCAGCATACAATCTATAGTAGAAATTTAGTTTGCTTTTGAAATCAACCTCACATTAATTCTAAATTAGGTATCTTTTCAAAGAGTTGTGAAGTACCAAAAGATCAATCTATCTCAATGTTAAAACTTACACGTGGATTAGTATAAAATTTATATCAAGGATTCAGTTTCTTTTTTACATCAGTCTGACACCAATTCTAAAGTATCTTTTCAACGAGCTGTCAGGTACCAAAATATTAATCTCTCGCAATGTTAAAACTTACATGTGGATTAGTATGGGTACAATTTATAATAGAGATTTAGCTTACCTTTGATATCAACCTGACATCGACACTGAAGCATCTTTTCCTTCGTCACTTAATTACTTTTACAAAAATGTACAAGTTTTTCTAGAAATGAGACTAATATTTAATATTCTTAATATCGGAGTACCATTGAAGGGTAATGTATCGATGATCGAAAGAGAACTATCGATTCGACGAGATGTTCCGCGTCGTTGGTCAGGAACTTGCAAAATCAATGCTTGGCCCCGCTGCACTTTCCAGACACACTGTACATAACTATCCCGAGTGCAAGGTGCACGGTATTCTCAACAGTTTCCACCGTGCGCCATACATAATGGAGGTTAGCCGCAGGATGGTAAATCACGGGACGCCATGCGGGCGTCGTTATATCGTGCGTGCGTGATGGAAGATTAGTACGGCATTGTGCGAGCACCGTGGAGGCTCACGATGATTTATCTCTTACGAAAACGCGTACCGGCGACCGTACCGACTATGATCGCTCCGGCGCCGGAATAGATCCTCGACGGTGACAATCACCCCAGGGATCGACGACGCTTTCGTTCCCTCGCGAATAGAACTTTAAGGCGAAAATATTCATTCAAATTGAAGAACAACATTTCAATATATATATGGCATTTTCTTAAATTATATTTTTAAATGATATTAATTTTTAGTCAAGCTTGAAATGATACTGGAGTACTACCAAACCAGTAAAAATGACTATAATAATGATTAAAATGTTACAACAATGCATTTTCTCAGATCTTTCACCCTTTTTATGGAAATCTGTAAAAAGGTAATATTTGATTTATAAATTTGAGTATATTTAAAAGGTTATTACGCTTATGGATTTGATAAGTATAGGCGAACATTGATCATCGGTAGTCCTAGAGTTGAGATGTCGAACTCTAAATTCCTTATCTGCCAATTGCAGGTATTCACACTAAAAATCGTTGAAAGTAAATTTTACTCTTATCCCTCCCAATCCTTTTAGTAATCGATTGATTGAAATTGGACTCAAATGTTACGTGAACTAGAATTAAAATACCGAATCACAATCCTACATTACAGTTTTTATGAAAAAAATTTTTTTCTTTTACCAAATATATCCCACATTCCATATTTTTCGAGAACAGTAGAACTCCGTTTATACGAACCTATGGGGGGACAAGTTGGTTCATATAACCAGATAGTACATATAATCGGAGTCCATATACATATTTCTCCCCACCACCTAAACCACCTTAAAAGCTTCAATCCTTATCTCTTATTATTAAAATAAAAACATTCCATTTTTTTCTATCCTCTTCTGGAGAAACATTATTTCTCAACACGATTTGACACATGGCATACTTGGTTCGTTTGTATTTTAACAACAATACATAAGACTTCAAAATTTTACGGTGTTTTCATAGTTACACCACGCAGTGTATGACTTGTCGTTCGAGCGGAGCTCAGGTAGAGTTCCACTGTATAAACAGAATATTCTTCAAACTAAATGAATTAGTAAACTAATAACTTAATCAATACCCATCGCCTCTCATCCCATCGAATCATTAAGATTTCCTCCGCTCGTTGCACCCGATATTCTCCTTCTAATACCCGCCGACATTACAGCGTCGTTGAAGATTCTTTATCGGCGGGGCCAAGAATTACATACAGGAAAACCTTGCGTGGTTACAGGACGCAAGAAAGGGTGAAGAAATCGAGAACCGTAGAAAGAGCAAGAGAGTATCCGTAGAAATAAGGAGATAACGATATTTGCGCGCACGTAACTCGCGTCCGATAGGAATAGGTCGTCGTAGTTGTCGTTAGCAGCCTGGCGCGTTTCGAAGAATGGAGCAATAAAGGGGTTTACCGTATATGCGGAGGTTCGAGCGTGCGCGCGCGCGCGGGGTCCTCTCGGCAAATGTACGATCATGGGATCACAATAATTAAGTGTACATCGCATCACGATAAAATTTCACGACTCTCTCTCTCCCCATGCGACCATGGGGGAACGCGGTTAATTCGCCGTCGACGAGAATTCACTCTGGCGAGGGGGATGGAGGGGGAGACAACTGTTCCTTTGTATCGGGTTGAGTAATAAGCCCCTGCACGGAGCTTTTAGAGGATCGTCCATCGGTATTTACCATTATAGAAACAATTTCTAATTGACGATGTTCGGAATCCCTGTTACAGAGGATATCTTTTTCGATCTCGTTTGTATAAGTCGACGGGAGCATTTTTCCGTTTCCTTTTAGGACATGTAATCATGGGAGACTTTATGCGATTGTACTTTAGATACATCCTGTTTAAAAGTTTGAGGACAGGGGAATAATGTGATTTAGCAGTCGGTTTTGCTAGTGGTAGTTCTTCCGAATAGAGTATCTGGGTTTGATGTAATCTGGTATTTCGTTATTGCCTTGGCAGACCTCTTTTAGGAGTGTATTAAAATGTAGGCAATGTTGCAAGTACCTTGTAATTAAGGAGTTTGCAAGCTGATGTTTCTTTTCGTCGGGCTTCAGGGGTCTGAAACCTGATTCCATATGTCAATGAAACTTCTGAACTACTGATTGCAGATAGTCCACTTGTAGCAATCTTTCCTTTGTCTGAATATCTACATATTTGTCTGCAATATTTTATACTTTTACAATTATAAGGTCGACAACCAAAATAGTTACATTAAATACCAAATTATACATTCAAAAGATATGATTTCGAGTGTTTTTTTAACAATCCATTAATATACGATACAGTCTTCTTAGTAACAAGTTGGATCCCCCTGGTCAATCACCCACCCTGACCTCACCCAACCCATTCCACCAATTTTACGATTCCCTCGGGTCTCGGATGCTCGCTCCACCCACAAAACTTTCACGCTTCCAAATACGCAGACACTGACGTGTCCTATAGACACGTCCCCGAAGCCATGAAGCTCGATCGAGAATCCTTAGAAACAGACGCGATAACACGCCTATTCGAAACAACTCTTTAGCCCGCTTTCCTGCGTACGAAAAGGAGCGACCCAGCGAAAAACATGCACGCTCCTCGGTTCAGCTTCGAGACTGATTCGATTTATCGTACTTCCGTAACGGGGAGGTAAGTCGAGTGTCGCGAAATAACGAAGAGAACGCGGACTGGCGAGAGAAAGAGATGGGGACAGGTTGTATTAAGTAAGATAAGGGGATTTACGCGTGTATAACTCGCACGGCAAATGGGGGATAGGTCGGTCGTCGTCGTTAGTAGGTTGCCTCTACTCCGAAGAATGGAGCAATAAAAGCAGGTCGACAGTGTACCTACTCTCTCGCGCGCGTTCGCGACTCGCCAACGGCTTTTTACGACCGATTTTCACGGAGTAACGGTCGTGCGATCGAGAATTACGCCGCGACGATACCCGCGATCCACCGCGACTGGTGCTAATAGCGTACAAATCGGGCGGCCAGGTATTAGTCACTCAGGCTCTCCCGTGTCCGTATATGTATCGCCTGGTGTAAACCCTTCCTGTATGTTCTTTCCTCTGTTATTCCTCAGATTTGCGTCCCTACCGATTCCTCTAAAGCTCTCTGCCTTCTAGAGAATCCCAATAGGTTGATGGGGAACGTCTTCTCTCGCCTTCCTCCTGAATTATTGAAACGCTGACTTAGGAACTACCCGACGGCGATAAATTATCGCGTCGAATATTGTTAGCTTCGCTTGACGTATTGACTCCGCTCCGTTCGCTTTCAAATGGAAATTGAGTCGCGATCGATCCCTACGCTCGCTTATCAAACCGATGACTCTACGCTCTGCGCGCTCTCCCGCCGACCCAGGAATGTCGTAAATATGGAAAATAATCTTAACGGGCCCCGACGCCAGGCTGAATTATGGCTATCCGATCGATACATCGGAGTAACTTGTGTACACTCCGCGAGGATTAGATTATTGGAGGCACGTGTGCAGACTTGCGGGACTTGGGTTCATTATTCAGTTAATTATTTCAACCATCGTGCGATTTATGGATAGACGGTGAGGAGATCTCGATGCGACTTGGACTGGTGTAAATAATAAATATTTTAGATGGAGCTGACTAAGACCTTCTGGAGTTAATATCGTGGATGTCTTCAAAAGTGAAGAATCATATACTAGGGGTGTGATGTTACTATGGGATGTTGTTGGTAATTTACACGAAATTTATGAACTTTCAGAGATTATATACTTCAACTGTCATTCTATAGGGTGATTATTTTGCTAGAGGACCAAAAGAAAGTAACACAGATATGCGCATGCATAGCCGACTCCACGACAGTACCTGTCGATGACATAGAGATCCTTAAGGTGCGTTTTCACGTTATAGAAAGAATCACGGCTTCTGTTGCCGTCAGCTTGTTCACAGTCAGAACATTTAGCGTCACGATTTATTGTCACGCGAAAAGACATCTTTAACCTTCAGAGGACGGGCAGGTTTCTTCATGGCTTTTTATATTTTCCAGTTACAACTTCTATACATTTCTCATAGTAGTATAGCAGAAAAAATAAGCGACCCATGTGAGGCCTAAAAATAGGCATCCCATCCTTTACAAGTTAATGTTGCAGCGTTGATAGAGCTGGTGAGCACAACGACGTTGTCGGCGGTTAGTCCCTTTGTGCCCTCTAGCGAAAGAATCACCTTGTCCACATTGACTACCTATTCACGTAATCGTACTCCATGGTATCCATAAGACACGCATCGTCGAAACTACCCGCGAACGGACATCGAGGGCGAGACGAATTTCAAGCCCGACCCGGCTGTAATTTATAGCTGACGAACCGGCGATATCCCTTCCCGGTGTAATTTATATCTGTGATATCCGTCGACTGTCGCTCGTGGCTGTTATTACGCGCATTAATGATGCGCTCGAGTGCGCGCTCGCGCGAACTCTATGATACTCTCTATGATCCTTTCATCTCTGACGAAACACGCGGACGTACCAGCATAATGCACGAATGATCCTTGCCGTCTGGCTACACCAGACTTCTAAGTCTATAACAGGCAAGAATCATCGAACCACACTCTCTGTACAGTGTTTAATGATTCTTGCCTGGTTTTGCTTGTACACGATCGCAGCCATAAGCGGCAAGAATCGACGGTGAACCGTGTGGATGAAGATGTAAAGGATGAAATAATGGTGTGACATAACCCGGCGGGTTGTACCCTCGCGATGATCCCACGGTGGATTCAAACACCTCTGGACCGATAGCACGACCAGCTCCTAATGACGCAATCCGGCGAAAGGAACACACGTCGTTGCGGTGTCCGGCTCTCTCGGGTTCGTTTTGATTTCATTAATGGATCGGGTCCGCACTAATGCGACTTTGTTTGCCGAGCACTCGGCTCGCATTAAGAGGAGCTACGCAGCACCGGACACACGCGTCGTTTCGCGCTTCGACGCTACACAAGGCCGCCTTTTTCTTCGCCGTGCTACCTCTCTTTTTTTACCGTTCGCTCGACCTGGTACCGTTTCTTCTTTCCACGACGATCGAACTCCTTCGATCCTTTTCGAAAGGCTCCTCTGTTTGGAGTCTTTGACTTCGTACGATATTCTTTTTGCTTTTGATCATGAGAAATGTTGTTTGTTCTTCTTCGAACCATCTTTTCTTTACCGTTTGTTCGACCTGGTACCGTTTCTTCTTTCCGCGACGATCGAACTCTTTCGATCCTTTTTCGAAAGGCTCTTCTGTTTGGAGTCTTTGACTTCATACGACATCCTTTTTGCTATTTAACATGAGAAATGTTGTTTGCTCTTCTCCGAGCCACTTTTTCTTTACGTTTGCTCTACCTGGTACCGTTTCTTCCTTTCCTTGAACTCCCTCAACTCTTGCGAAATTCTCTTTTAAAATCTTTGATTTCATAGGACATTCTTCTTGCAATTAACTACGAGAAACGTAGTCAGCCTGTTCTTATTTCTTACCGTTGACTGAAGTATGTCAGTAGAATCTCCACCTTGAATAAATGAGCGTTTACCTGTTCCAATTACGTTGCCGAAACAAGATTAATTATTCATTCCACAAGACGACCATGATTTTTCTCTTGCGAACGAAGAATAATTGTATGCTTCTTATTAATTATTAATTCCATCTTCCATTCCCCTCCGATTTCTGCTCCGTCCTCGCAGTCACCTGACCGACGGTGCAGCCTAGCAAGGAATTAACACTTCTAGCTCAGCGCTCAAAGGACTCGCCTCGCCGGGTTTGCTTATGCTAATACGCGCGAGTGGTGTTTCGTGCAGTCTCACCGCGTCGCCGACGCTTCAAATATATTAATTAACATCGTCATTAAGTCGCACGGCCGCCAGTTACTGGGTCTTCTTGTGCATCCTCGTCGTCCTCTCTTTCTCACCCTCTCCCTCGAAAACGTCGATCACACGCGGTCAGGTGTCGTTTACTCGTTCTTCTCTCTGCGAGAATCGCCACCTAGAACATCGTTCGGAATCTCATGCAGCCACATCGGTGTTTGCGAATGACAATTTTTATCTCTTCCGAGTAATTGTCAGCCAGTGGATATTGCAGGAGCCGACGTGGACGACGATGAGATTTCGCGAGGACGCGTTTGATCGGTCTGTCCGATAATGACATTACTCTCCTCGCGTAATATTATTCGTATTGCTTGTTTTTGTTGCAGTTATTTTCAGTACAACCTGTATGCAGACAGCTCTGAATTGAAATAACAAAGTACAGTCCCGCTCATAAGTAAAGGGATACTGATCGAATACGCAGGAAATGTCCCAGGGCATTACTATGAACTGTTACAATACTATAAATTTACACGATAGCTTCTTTCAGGAAAAATAAGGTTACATCTTGGTGATTGTACAAAAAACTAAAAAATAACTAAAAAAAACTAAAAACATGCCCGAGTATGTAACGCATCGAGATCACCAGTGTACACTTTACAGCTTCATCACAAGGAAACTATATTAAAAATGTTATCCTTTCGATGTTTTGCTGTACAAGTTATTTCTTCTACAAATAACAGTAGTATCTGTTCACGATCGTTCGGCCATTTTTACCATCGTTCCGAGTCCTCACCAGGGATCTGTTCAGCGTGACGCGATCGCCGAACACACAGAACCGACGGTCGTGCAAACGTTCCTGGGACGACATAAAAATCCCCGGGAACGGTATCACACGGTGTAACGGTAATTAACGATCGAGTCGCGATCGGTCGCCCTGCTTTGTCGCTAATCATTTTCACCGTGTATCGAAAGTCGTTCGCGGAAAGGAAATATGGCCTATCGGCGAGCCGTGCACCGGTCCTTAACTCGTTGTTCGATGCAATCGCCCCGAACGATACACGATCGTCCTAATTAGGCGGTAATTAGATTCTGTTCGGTGATCCGAGCTCATGCACCCGGCATGAGACGATCGGAGTACAAGCGGATCGAACCTTAACCGGGGGCACCGTCTCGCGGAAGTGATTCGCGGACGTAGGCAGACTCTCTCGAAATGAAATTTTTTTAAGCTTAACCTGGTTTCGAAATCGACGGTAGGAGCAATTGGGTCACCTAATCCGGTACAGATAGAAATGACCGGCGCCGGAAATCACGACACGATCATCACGAATCGATCGCGTGAAGTTTATCGGTTAATCGATTCCAGGTGGTGACACTTGTCATCACCTGGAATCGAAATCGGCTCCGAAGTTTGGCCACCGTGGTCATACAATATAGTAATATATACATAATATATAGCACAATTAAACATAACATAAAATTAATAGCAAAATAAAAAGTCAACAAAAATTTCGTCGAAAGCATTATCTACAATTTCAATGATCGTGAAATACGAAATCTTCAATACGTCATTCTGACGGGTTAGGTAGCTCTAGTGTTAAGTGATATCCAATGCTGTCGTTCGTGAATTGTAGGCATTTTGGTAATTGTACAGCGTTGATATATTATTCACCCGCGGTTACCAAATTCCAGCCGAGGGCAGAGGCCCTGAATTCCGGAGGATTCGCCGCCGGAGGCCGCCGCCTGCACCTTCCACCGTCGCTTTGTCCGGCGTTATTTACTGCGCGCGACTCTAGCCGCGTAAATTATGGTGAGGCCGGCTTTCATAAATTCCGCGACGAGATATGGAGCGACAAATTCAAGTCGCTGGGCCCGGCGCCCGGGGTCGTGAGATCGCACGCACGCACACGCCGAGGCAAGCGCACGGTAGCGCACACGCCTGCGCTTCAGCCCTACAGGTCGTCTCACGGAGAGTGTGGCCAGAGATTTCCATCTTCAATTTTACAAAATAAGGAAAACGAAATTGAATATTATTGACGATATTTGCGTTTCCTTCAATATAGTGGCGGTCATTTTATAGGAAAGTAATTGATACCTAGAATTATTGGGTTGATACTTAAGTAATGGGAATTGTCAGAGTGATATTTTTGTATTATTGTCACCACAATTGTTCGAAAATATATCGTATTGTTGAATTAAATGTTATACCGCACATAATTGGAACACATAGTTGATTAAGTAAATCCTTTTCATGTTTCAATGAGACGTTTGGTTTACAAACGTAAAATGTATGCATGTAATCCAATACCTCTGATTTGTGGCACCAAGTGTAGTATTATTCAAAAACTAAGGTCAGAAATACAAAATGTAGAACATCGTGTGTATAGAACGCTATTAGGGGAATATAACATGTATCGATGTGACAAGAGTGTAGGAAGTGACAAGTAGATCTAGATCGTCTATGGTCAGACACAGTTTGCTACCTACACACACGGTATTATCATTGTCACTACTAATAATTTCCTACATATTCGTTCAAAATCTGTCTGTAGGAACATTCTTTCACCTAATTATACATTTTAAAAATACATAAATTAATGTTGTTACGTCCACTGCAAAATTTTAGAAGATATGATTTTTATCCTTCAGGACATTCATGATTTCTATCTTCTTCAGATAAATTTCTGATCATTCTTCAAAGTGTACAGTTCAGAGAAATATATAGTCATCTGTGTATGAATAAAAATTGTTCGTAGCCAGGACACTGTAACGCCCTGTAGAGCGCGTGGACCGCTGCAGGACGCAGAGTTTCTAGATTATCATTTGTATGGCGACTTCCTGCTGCGATAAACACACTACCGGCGCCCTGTACTCGGGTTTCTACCCCTGATACCGATCCAGGACGCGAATCCCGAAGGGAATCCTCTGGTCTTTTATGTGGATCAGCCACGAGTCCCATGGAACCCAGGACCGTCACACGGCTGGACGGACATATTTTAGCGGGTCGAAGATGCGGGTCTGGATTTATAGGAGACTTCGGGCGATAAGAGGGGACCTTCGAGCGTTTGCATTCGACCGAACGAGTTATTTATTGCGTATTTCGCGTGGACACTATCGTATAGGCGGTTTATCGCAATAGGTGATGATTATTAACCGCGACTGCAAACTTCCTGGAAATATGATTGTAGATTGTAAATTTTAACCGTTACCGCTTGTAAATTAATTCCTCAGAGATTCCTGAAGAGAATATATACTATTAACCCTCGGAAGGCAGACATTTTTAATGTTTGTACAGCAGTTTGTACACCTAACACTTCCTACTTTTTAAACATTATAAGTGCAGTACTGAAAGATGTTTGGTCAACAATTTACAACGATTTATCTGAAATACAATTTCCTCTAGTAATGTTACTATCTATTATATTGTCACGCCATGGGGTTCCACCACACGACATAATGTTATTTTATTATTAGAGATGACACAATGTTTATTTACAACCGTACAACATTAATTATCTACAAACATATACAAGTCAAATATAATACATCCGTTCCCTTTCATCTCATATCGGAGACTCTTTTTAAATATCCGCGGTTGTCAGCGAAACGACTGACCGTTCCACAAATCGGTCCTCGAAGTCAGAGGCATCTTCAGTTACAACGCGAGGCCAGTTTCGTGGCTGCAAACGTCACAACAATATTATATTTGTACGTTTGAAAGTGTGCATCTAATCGAGAAACGATGCAATTAGCCTGTACGCTAAATAGAGACTTCGTTAGAAGGGGACCAACTACCGGCTGGTAAATCTACACGGAAGGGTAGCCCGGCAAGAGTCACAGGGAGCCACTGAAACCAGGCCCGGTGTCGAGTGGGTGAGCCGCGTATGGATTTCAGGCTCCAGCAAAAATCGGTAACATCGACGAGGAAGAATCGCGGTGGAACAGGACTCGCGGTGGAGATGCACACCGTATCGCCTCGACAAGGGGAATAAGGGAAGGCGGTGGTCCCGAACGACCATCGGTGGAGAGAACAGCCGTGGAGATCCCAATCTTGCATGGAGGCCTCTCGAGCAGTGAGTAAAAGGTGGCTAACATCTCGAACATCGTCCCTGTAATCTAATGAGCACCTGCTAGGAGCGCCGCCTACGCTTTATATATAGACGAACGCTTCTATGCTTGGCGTCGCGTACACCGTCGTCCCCAGGGCCGTACTCGTCTCTGCTACCAGGATTAATTTTTTTCTGAGGATTTAAAAATCATTTTTTGGCTTCTGCTACACGGTCAGGATTAACGATCTGCTGGTCTGATATGTTGACTATTGATTAGGGGTATCGCGTAGGCACTGGCGAAGATGAATAAAGTTAGATAAAAACGTATGGAAATAAAAGATGTAGTTCTTGGTTAGTTCTTCACTTTATGTCACGATAATTCCAGAGGACTTGGTTAGAAAGTTCTAAACGAACGTTGCTTAAAATTGATGACGCATAATTCAATAGACTTATAGGAGTATATATTAGACACCTGAAGACTCTGGATCTAAGGATCATCAGAAGGTTTTACCTCCAGTTTCTAGTTATCATGCACCTTGCTTCAGAAGCCACAAGTTAGATTCCACTAAATCGATCCTACTGGACACCACTCCATCCAACGGAATAGTGTCTATTACCAAGATAGGGGTTCAACAGTCTGGCCAATAATCCCTATATTCCTTTTAAGTCGACGTGTCAGCGGCGAGGGTTCACTGAGAAGCCTTCAACCCGATTTCATCGTATACCATCCCTGACGTATGGTCCAATAGACGGCGAAGAAGAAGAAGAAGAAGGTAGCCCGGCGTATCGGATATCAACGGCAAGGAAGACAAATAGCGCGACGCGGCAAGAACGTTCTCTTTGCGAGAGCATCCACCGGCAGGGCCGTATATCCTGCCGCGAGATCTCGAACCCCTGACGGATGGCTTCGCGAGCGCGTTCCGGTGCGCGGCGGCGGTGAAGAGGAAGGCGTACCTCGGGACGTGTAGGGGGGACAGAGGAGGATCGGTGTCGCGCGACGGCCCTGGGTTGCCTTCTTCTTCTCGCCGCGTCAAACAAACGGCGAACGTACGGTCCAACACCCGGAGGACGCAAGCGTATGTACCATCAGTGAGGAGAGACGTGTCTGTTCGTGGTATACCAAGAGAGAGAGAGAGAGGTACAGGCACACGGCTATATGTTATGAGGGTACAGGTGCCGGTTTATCCTCCTTCTTCACCGTCCGCCTTCCACCTCCAGCTGAAAAACCCTCCTTGTCCCTCCCTGCGTTCTCGGCCACGTTCACCCGGCGTTGTCTACGGCCACGGCTGTCTCTCCTCTTCTTTTTCTCGTCATCCCCACCCCTCCCAACCCCTCCCCACCTGTCTTTTCTCCTTTTCTTCGCGGGGTCGCGCGTCCTCGTCGGCCCGCGTCGATGTCGTGGTCCCGTGAAACGTTCGCGGCAGAGAATTCGCGTGCGCGTGCGCTTTTATGTGTGCGTGAGGTCGCCGCGAGTGCGGGTGAAAGTCTACCGTGGGTCACCCAGCCGCCCCTACCCCGCCTATCGGCCATTAGGTGCACCTATATCGCGCGATGGTCAACCTGAGACCGAGGCTAAGCCGCGGCTCCTTCCTCCCTCGTCGAGACGGTCTGGGCTGCCTTGATATTTCATAATGGCAGCACTTCTTGCAATTCCCCGATACACTACCTAGCTTCTTTTTTTTTTTTTTTTAGAGTAAATAGGTTCTGTAGAGCAATTTTGCGAATTTCTTGCGGATAAGGCAGTTCACCCTCATTTGAGGTTCATTTTTCTTAACTTAATTTGTGCCACGGTACCATTACACATGGCAGAATAACGTCATTTTGGGGGAGAGAAATCTGTCAAATTGATCCAAGGGGCGGTTAAGGTTTTTGACTGTCTACTATAGATATTTGATAAACATGCTAATATTTTTACACTACACTTTTACGTATGGACACCTTCGGCGTTTCAGGTCACTCTAATTAAACAGCGGTTCATTACAGAATCGTGGCTGAAAATTATCGGCGATGGTTCGACTTCGACCTGTCGGTGAAAGCTACGGGTGTAACATTGTCGCGAGGCGTGGGTCGCCGGGGTTAGGCGATACGCGGCGATTTCGCCTCGTCCTCGACTAGCGCGAAACTCGACGTAGCCAAGTGGGGATCACTCCCTTCCCCTCCCCCTGGGGGACGTCGTTCGTTAGTTCGACGCGCAGCCATTTCTCGGCACGAAATCCAAGCGTTGCACGCTCCGGGATATGTCGTTCTTAGGCCGCGGCCCCTCTCTCGATTCCGCTTTTACCTCTCGGCGTCTTCGACCTGGCTCGAGGCAAATATGTATCCTTTAATCCGACTGATATTCCGTTGCGTTAAACCTGAGAATCATGATGATAATTGATTTTCCTAGTGGAGGGTGCCCTCTTGGGAAATGTTTAGTTCTTCTATGTGATAACTGGACATAACTTCAGGTATGAATATCTAAAAATTGTAATGGGACAGAATTTGGAATTTTGTACCAGAGGCTTTACTACGTTAGTAATAACACACAAATGGCACTACTTTATTAAAATCTTCATTTTATTACATTTCCCAAGTTAAGGGATGCTATAAATGCATGAACATCCGCAGTCTAGTAATGAAACATGGTCTGGACACGGTTCAGATGTCAGTCCATATGATTTATCAAAGAGAACTTGCGATCAGTAGTGTTACTTGAACTAGATCACTCGTTGATATTAAGGAAATAAAAATTGTTTTATCGATAAACTATGGAGATTTACTGTACATTGTCACGTCAATTTAAAGAAAGACACTGTGACTCGGAACACTGAGTTTATGCGGCGAGAAGAATACCAGGAAGTAGTTCCAGTCGTCGAAGAAAGCACAGAGCGATTTCTAACGCGTGCTAAACACGATTGGAACCGAGACAACGTTTTCACGGAGCGATGCGCTTCAGCTGCGCGTAACTCGCTTCATTTGCCGCCAGTCACGTGTCCGCTTGACAAAGCGCTCGCTTGTAATTCGTTTCAAGTTTATAGCTTCCCGTGGTAGAGCTGTCAGTTATGAACATTCCAAATACAGTCAATAACAGGAACGCAAAAGTTCAATGTTCGTTACCGCTGGCATCTTGAAGAACGTGTTAACGTCGTTCAAAGGCATCTACAGTACGAAGCTGTTGTTCCCTACTTTCCAGCAATTTATAATAACTCAGAACCCATTTAACCCTTTCGAACCCCTTCGAAACTTTTTGCAATTTTTTCCTAGTAACCACAGAAAGAAATTTTGCTGCGTTGGAATCTCCAACCAATAGATGCCTGCTTCTGTTACAAATATATGTAGTATTTAGGCACAAAGTATACTTTCTTCTATTCGATCGAATTTTACGCAGTCACTTATGTACAGGCTGTGGAAGTTTATACAAATTCAGAATTCCCGATACCAATATCTAAAAGTTAAAATGGAGCGGAATTTTGCTTTCTGTACTAGACGCTTTACTATATTAATAATAATACATGAAGAGTATTAAACTTTATTGAAATATTTATCCTACTGCATTTTCCAAGTTAATAGACGCTGCAAATGTATAAACATCCTACTTATGTGTGTCGACAAATGTCTGTAATTCATCAGCCAAAAACATGGTCCAATTCGGCAACCATCTCCAAATATTAAATTAAATTCCTACTAAACCCTCCACCATCATCATTCATAATTTAATATCCAAACATACAGAAACATTGTCAAATTTTCCATATCTCTAAATAAACGCACATGGTCTCGTACATCCCTGCATCCTGTAAAACGTCCTATGGAGCAGATATTCGTATAGAAAGGTTAAACCATCACGCCATAAAAAAACCCCCCCACGAAAACTCACCATAAACCCGGGTTCAATGGTCTAAATTCGTTCCTAAAGACGGCGAGAGAATACACACTCGACGGAGCCCAGAATTTCCGACTCGAGATAAAAGCTTGAGAATTTCAGCGGGGACAGTTCATGTTTATGGGCGTCGGTTGCGCACGGTCACAGGGTTAGTAGCCCCATGAATGTTACAGGCACCGACGATGCTGGGCCGCCATCGCCGACAACTTTCGACGATCTCACGCGGATCGTCCGAGAGTGAATTCTATCAGGCGCTTTTTCCGAAGCTTCACCAGGTATGTTGATTGCGAGCAACGATGCGCGCAGAGGTGCTCGGGTCTTCGCATAGCTTTGCCGCGCCGGCTGCAACTATGCAACGATCCACCGGTGTATATAATGCCTCTGTTGGATCGCACGTTGAGCGACATCGGTTAAACGATGCTCCCGAGCGTATATATATCCGCGCGCAGGATCCGCGGTTCGCGGGGCCGCTTCGAGAGGAGAACCGAGAGATAACCGGGGACGGACACGTGGGAAAATTACCGGCGGCGTTGGCTTCGACGATTCCCTCGACGATCCACCGCCTGGCCCATTGTGACTTCACGATTTACATACCGCTATTGATTTATTCCGTGGCGTCCGAGGCGCAACAGTCCGCGCGCGCGCGTATACGCACCGAGAGAGCCGCTCCTGCGGAACGTCTGCGCGAGGAGCATGACAGGAGAATCGAGAATTCATCGATTTCTGTAATAATTGATTTCTCTTCACTTTTCACACGTGGAAATGAACCTCGTCATGTTTTTCCTCTTTTTGGGGATGTTTCAGGCGGTTTGTACGGTGTATGAGAAGTTTGAAGTATTGAGTGTTGAGGAGTATGCATGTTTTATCGAACGTATTGCAGGTTTAACCAAATAACTCCATTTTTTAATCAGTATTATAAGATTTCTTTAAATGATCTCCGAACATTAGAGAAGCGGTTTACTGTGACTGGTAATTTGTTATTTATCGTGAGAAAACACATTGCTTATGAAGGAAATATTGTGAAAAATGTTTGAAATAGTCTTAAAATGATTTTTAGTTCTTGATTTTATGAAAGAATAATTTTTTGAACAAGATATCAAAAAGATGCAGTGAGCTGGTTAACAATTTACTAACCGGTAGCTTATTAACCCTTTAATGTCAAAATTAATTTTTAGTGTTCAAAAAATTGTTTACCTGCATATATTTTATATTATTAAACGCATAGAACTTAAATTTCCATGTTCCTAGATTGTTGATCTTTTTGTCGAAATAGGGTTGTGATTTAAACGCGACAGTGGGCAGTAGTGCATATGCACAGGTCTTATGAATATTATCTTTCATGTTTCATTGGTAATCTGTGGAGAGAAACTTCTCATTTGCTTAGTAATAGTAAAACTGGTATGAATCTTCAAAGTTACACAACACAAAGTTTACCCAGTAGAGAGTTAATAAACTTTTAAGTCTCAGTACTTATTGATACGAAGCCTATTAATTTGCCCTTAGATCATAGCTAAAGAAAAAATTGTGAAGTTATCCTATTAGAGTTCTTGATATTTTCTATGAATGTAATTTGCTACTGTGATTGAACTGTTTAATGATACTTCCTTGGCTGCTGATAATTGGATCTACTAGATCTATTAAATAGCAGCCTATAGATAATGCGTTAAGAGTAATTTCTTAGGTAGGGTTTGAAATGATCAATGTAATTGCAAAGTGAATATTTTTAAAGAATTATGCATTTTAAAAACTCTAGGATCTTTCAAATTTATGAATGGATATGTATTGTATATTCTTGTGATTGATTTTCATGTTTGGAAAGAATAAGAATCAGAGGATAAATCGCTTTTACTGTAGTTCGATACGCGACATGATAGTCGGCGTTGCGCGTGTATGAAAGTCAACAAAGTCATGGCGATCAATCAAATCGGAGTCGCAATTAAGACTCCCGAAAGGAACGATCCGTGTAATTAACGACCGACGATTTTCTCCGCGGAGCTTTACGATCGAGTTTCACTTTCTTTTATGAGGCGTTATAATGTCGGTGTCATTTTCAAATCGTCGGTGTACAGCTGTCGGATAACAATGAGACGGAAGAGGAGAATTATTAACTACATATTGTGTACATAACACGGTGTTACTACCATTATCAATTTGTCAGTCTGGTCATAGTTATCAACAAGTCTACGTATTAATAATTTAACGGTGATATTTTTCAGAATTTCTGTACGTCTCACATAAGAATTTCGATCGTCCTCCATGTGTCTGTACTCTCTCGTTATACAGTAGTACACAAGAAAGTTAGTACATTTTTTCTTCTTCATATTTCCATTATTTCTTAACATCAACTTAAAACCTTAATATACTGAATTCTATACACCTTTTAATTCTCTATCAGAATACACATTAAATACATGCTACATTTATAAGTAGATGTTAAGAAATAATAAAAATATAACAAATCGAAAAAAATGGTAACTTTTTTGCCCACTACTGCGTCCCCTGACATGATATCGCCCGTCTTCCAATAATTATTTAAAACCCGTTCTCGTACCATTCCATCGAATGTTACTTTCAGTTAAATAACTTCACAAATATACAAATAATAATACCTACATCTGAACCCACCGAACGTCCATTATCAGGAACATCGCCACCACCACGCAGCCTCGGAGTTACGCAACGCGAATCCAGTCTGCGTCTCCGTCGAATTCGTCGAACAATCTCGCGGAAGGCAATCGGTTGCGCGCGAAACGAACGCGGCAGTGAGCTCATTCGACGAACTCGGATCACGTTTACGATCCTCGGTCGGGCCCCGGTGTACGCTTGACGTCGTTTCATGCGTCGGCCACTCGTTCGTTCCTCTGTATAGGTGAAGTGTGTCGCCGCGTATTACCGCGTCTCTCCTTTCCTCCTCCTCGTGTCTAGCCCAGCGCGCCAACTCTGGCGGCGGCGGTCGCGATGAATGGCGGACCGTTTTCTCCAGCTGCTTTACGACCGAATTCCATTCCCTTCTTCCACTTGCGAGATCGGGGTAAGGAACGACCTGGACACGAGTTGCTCCCAGCAGCTTCTTTCCCCCCACCGATCCTCGCGACGTCGACGAAACTGGACGGGTTACACGTTTGGTGGAGGACACGTTGGAAAGGGGAGTACTGTGTTGGGAATATCGCGAGTACGAATGCCCAGATAAACGCTCGCGGCCCCGAGAAACTGGTCGCGCCACCTACACGAACGATACTGGGCCCGAACACGTGGGGGTTAAGGGTCAGGTGGCGGACCAGGCCCCGTTGAACGTAATTTTTTCCACGCGGAATGCCTATGGAAACCGAGTTATTAATAAATCCGTGTAATCGTCCTACGGTAGATAGCAAGAGAAGGAGAAGAGATCTCGCGATTCTCGCGTCTTTTTATAAGGCCGGTGGGAGGAATAAATTAAAAATAAAATAAACTGATGAAGGTCGAGCGAGGCGACATTGCGTTAATAAACCGCTCGAGTATCCTGCTCCTTCTTTTCTTCGATCCTCTCGGTGCTTTCTGTACCCTGCTATCGATAACCTTATACCTTCATCCGTATTTCGACTTTATACCAGTGACTGCGGGGGCACGTTTAATTCCACCGGGAACGCTTAACTCCCGGATTAAACGAAGGATAGATATAGCTACCTACCGCTACTCGGCCCGTCGAGTATCGTTCCCGTGCAGAGTTATTGAATCGTAAAGCGAACGCGCCGGTGAATCTCGAAATTATGAAGCCCGGGAACGAAAACCAGGGAGGGAAAAGGCGATAGAGACGTGTTTAATGACCGCAGACACGGTTAAGCCGCTGAGATTACACGGATAATATTTTCCTGATGCTCTCACTGGTCAGACGGTGACAACAGACGGGGGTTAAAGGGGCATGAAGGAGAGCCCAAGAGTGGCGACACTTAATTTTTCAACCACGGTTGGGGGCTGGTGGGAAGGGTACGGATGAGTCTTCCCCTCCCCCATCCACTTCTGGAGGCGTCCTTTCTTCTTTGGGAACGTGCTTCAGGGCCGAGGGCGTACGGGAAGGAGCAGTATCCTGGATACACCGGCATCTAGATACTTCCTTGGCCTGAGCTTCAGTCCCCGTATCTGAGCGTAGATCGGAATTCAGGTACACGGTAGCACTACCTCGAGGCGCACAGCTCGTGAACACCACCTCCGTGGAGACCCTGGTGAACGAGGGGGAGGGGTGGGTGGAAGCGTAGGGTACGAAAGGGAGACGGTGGGAGGCCCCGCGAAAGAACGGCGCAGGAAAGGAGACGGGACAAGCGGGGTGGGGGATGGAGAAGCGAGAAGAAAAGGGAAGAGAACAAAGCGTCGGGAGAGAGAGAAAAAGGAGCGAATACTGCGCGGTGGAGAACGGCCACGAAGAGGGACTTGAAGGGGCTTTCTCTCTTTCTCACTCTGTAGAGGTCCGCGGTGATCTACCGTCCCGAGCCAAGCCCCTCATTAACGCCTTTGCTAAGAAATTACACGCAGTCGGTGGCAAACAAGAGCAAGAAGGTGTCGGCCGTGCTCGTTCGGATACACGAGACCCTCCGTTCTGCTTCTCTCGATTCTCCCTTTTTCTCTGTCTTTCTCTCTCTTTCGGTCTTAACGCCGTGTCCCTCCACCTTCGCCTTGCTTCCCTTACCTCTGTCTCTCTTTCTTTCGCTGCTCGTTGCAAAGCGTGCGAACCTCCGCAGCCAATTCGATCGAGATTCTGGTCCAGATAGCGCGACTTCTCACCCCGAGTTGCGGCCACGTTCCTCCCAGAGATCCCGCGCGATCTTTGCCTCGAGACTTCCATCGCACTTCCGGCCCCTCCGTGGACCTCTAGCTGCCTTCGGGGTTCTACGCTTGGGGGTAACGCCGCTGGGGAATCGTCTTTAGTCGAGCCTAAAATTCAAGATTTTTTATTACAATTGGGTGGACTATTCCCCAGTTGGGGATTAATCGTCCTAAGGGAATAATCTGCCTAAAGTTCCCCAGGTGGAGTTCTTAAAGGGGTAGCTTATCCTGACCTCTGGAAAATCATAGGTATATTTGTGAATCTTTTCGGGGAATAGAATGAAGTAAACTGAGAATAAATTACAATGCTTCTAATATAAACATGTTCAAATATACAAAACTATATTTTTGTTCATACAAAATGACGGTGCTGGTGTCGCTTCGTATATTTTAACATGTATATTTCGCAGGCCTTGCAACCGATTTCCAGTTTATTTCATTGTACACCCAGAAGAAATTCACAAATATACCTATGATTTCCAAGCGGTCAGGGTGGGCTAACCCCTTCATAGATGCTTGACACAGAGACTCAGCCGATAAACAGCCATTCACTCAGAAGTGTTAAAAGTCTACTGAAGCTTGAAGGAAGTTCTCAGATAAAAATGATTTACCTAGAGTCTCATTAAGTCCCGATGAAGTCTTACAAGACGAAAATAAATATCTACCGTGACACGTTATCAATTATCCGACATGGCTTAATCCCTTCAAGAGTCTTCTTCGTGTAAAAATTTCATTTTCTAATTAAGACGTGGCCTGAGAACCAGCGAGAATCTTCCCACAATCGGACCACCGTACCAAACGGTGTCAATCTTCCTTTCCTCTGATCATGTTCAATGTAATCCTCCGCAGCATGGAAGAGAGTTCTTCCCCCCCTCCCCCCTTCGTCCAACTAAATACCACCGATCAACAGAGTCATCCGTCAGTTCACCGATTTTTGCGCAATTGAACCGGTACCGTTGCCTCCGCCGCGATCGCTATCTGAACCCCAGACCCTGCTGTTACATTTCTCGGTATCAGAGCCGGATCGAGGATACTCGTTGTCGATCGTGTTCCGTACGCGTCCGGTCCCGATGTAGCCGCACGGAATATCTTTTCTGGCCGGCCGAATTCCAACGTGGTCGGCCTGTGGCCTACCGACCCTCCCTCTTCTCCCACCTGGCACGATGCCGCCCTGGAACGTGGATCCGGTGTATATGTATGTGTTGCGATCGGGATGACTGACGTACTGACGGGAAACATCGCGGCCCCCCGCTGTCGAATGTCGTCGGCCTGGATCGCGGGAGTGACCGATGTGGGTGAATCTTTCTGCTCCGGCTGGCAGACCGTCTCCCGATGGGCCCCGGGGCCGAATGAACAAGAAACGGAGCGAAAGGGACACGGGGGAAGAAGGGACTGAGAGGAGCCAGGAGGATCGAGGCGAGACAGGAGACCTGGTGCACACACGGCCTCGATCAGAAAGCGTGCTCCCAATCTTGTCGGATGGTTGTGAGATTGTTTCACGAATAGAGAGAGAGAGAGAGAGAGAGAGAGAGTCAGAGAAACACGGGTCGGTTCGCAATGTGCAAACTCTCGAACCGACGAGAGATGCCGTATCGGAATATGGTATCGCTGTGTGTCTAGGAAAACAACGATGCTGCTCTAGAAGTACCGGTCCAGAGGGGAGCCGTGATAGAGTACTGGGGAATGGTCGTGCGTTTCGCTGGCTTATCCGAAAATCGGCTGACCAACCGGCTGAGGCGGTTACGTTGGGGTCAACGCGGATCCTCTGGGTTGCTTTCTCTGTAGTGGATGCTGGAAAGTGTGTAAATTTCTGGGGGGATCAATTTATAGTAGTTTTGTGTGGGTTGCTGTACCGATAGGATCTCGTGAAATGAATAGACTAGGTCTTCTGCACTTGCTGGGAAATTTGATTTCCGTGGTTGTAACAGAAGAATTACGTCTGGGAGGTGTACTAGTAGGTATACTGGTACCAATGGAGAACTAAAGGATGCATTCACTGTCAATTATAAAGGATTTTGGTTAGGAACAAAATCGTGTCGTCTTGTTGGCTGAGATCGTTGACGGCTTTACTGCGACTTTCCGAATTTATCGAGGCTGGCGTAAAAATGATCTTAAGACTAAAATTACCAACGAAAAACGTACATCTTTTTCTATCGGATCTTCAAACATGACAACCTTCTGAAAATACTCGAATTTATAAGTAAACTAATTTCTTCATTTTCATATTGCAATGGAAGTTGCAAAAAATGTATTGTAACATTTTCATTATCTTTCTAAAAGTGTACTAACCAGTTATTCTGACTGCTTTGGTAGTTCTAGTGTTAAGAATAAGTCTCGATATCAACTTGGTTGAGAACGATATTATCGTCGATATCGCAGGCCAGTCGTCGTTCGTCCATTAACCTTTATTCTGACACATTGTTCCAATGAACCTTGCTTTACTCATCATATATTCCGCCTTATTGTCCTCTCCGCAGTACTGTTCCCTAAATCCTAATCAACTGCATTTCAACCGTTTGCTCTCGACAAAATATATCGGTAATTGGAAACCTCCAATTGCAAAGGGTTAATATTCCCTCGAATTCTGGGACATTAATTCTGGGGAATGACGTTTCACATACACACGATACCAGTCTCTCGATTTTATCGCACCGCGCCCGATACCCGCCGGTGGAAAGCGACGACACGAGGGGCATTTGGAGAACGTCGACGCCATTCGTCGCTCCGTAGGCGTGCGTGGAGACCCAAGATAATGCGTTCCCGTGTCTGCCAGATGTCTAAATGTTGACAAGCCTCGGCGAGCAGCTAATAGCCGTTTAATAAGATTACGTCTCCGGCCGGACGGAGTTGACGTGGCCGAAACACGTTCAACCCCGGGTCCGTTTGTACTTCGAAGACCGGCCCCATTTTACGAGCTCGCGGAACAGACGTAACCACCGATGGGTACACACGGTTCACTTGGTAATATCGGCATCGCCAGCGAAGAACCCAGCCACGTACCGATGCCCGTCTCCGTACGATTTTTCGCGGTGGATTCCAGCCACGGTCTGTGTCAACACCGTTCGTCGACTAATCTTCCCGCGGATTCTATCGTTGTGTTGTCCTCTTTGACAAGGGACCAGACGATGAACGTGTTGGGACACCCATAGTATCACGAGCACCGATGAGAAGCGTGTGAAATGTGACCGAAGAATGCCGGACTATGTGTTCGTTGATCGAGCACTGTTAGAATTTTAGTCTGGAATTAGTTATTTGCTTCGTGCGGTTACGTAAAGTTCAGATAGGATTTTCTTCGAGTCTTCAAGAGAGGCGTTATGTAAGATCAGGATGTCTTGATTGATTTTAACGATGTAAGCAACGTGTAATCGGTCTGTCTTATTGTTTCGAATGTTGTTCGACAGAGTTGCGTACATTGGTTGATGGTCTTCTTTTAATGCTGGAATTGCCGAGGATGAATGTGTTTCTATTTCTATCGCGTTAGTGAGGTGGATAGGTTGTCGTTAATATGCAAATCGAGGAATTAATGAACTTGTTTGTTTGTATATTGTAATGTAAGTGGAATCTCAGAAAATTCACTGTTTTTGTAAGAGTTTATGAACCAGTCGTTTTAACTGCTTTGATAGCTCTAGTGTTAATATGATGACGAGGAATTAGTCTTTTGGGAATTTTTACAAAGTGGTATTATGTTACGAAGTAGGTGACGTTGGACTATGAAGTTAAAATGCTATCGTAATTGCAGCGTGACTAAGATACAGGGTGTTTAAGACTCTCAGTGCTTATATTACTCTACGACAGGAGTAAAATTGATCAATTTACATTCAATACATCGCCCTGAAACTCACTTATCATATCGAACGCTCGTAAAAATAAAACTTAATTTTCTAGCGAAGGGATTGATTTTAGAACCAATATTAATCAGATATTGTTTACTCCACTCGGTGAGTACTATAAGTACTGTTATGTAGGCTCCAGAAAATATTAGACTCCTTTATAAACACCCTGTATAACTTACGCGTTGACGTTAGTAAGTAACATTCCTGGTATACAATAACCATACCAATCGCTTTTATTACCAGATCTGTCACGTTCAGTCACGACTTCTAAAGCCCAATTTTATACATTAATACTTATCCCCTTAGCTAATTCTGAAACGCAGTCTCCCACATTCATCCGGCACTGCATACTTAAAATGCACGGTATATCATCGGAAGGGTCAACGAAGAAACAATTAGTCGCGTTTTTATAACCGATAATTCACGTACGTCACGCCGAAAGGATAAATTGTTTCGCATTAACCCTCTCACCGATTAAACCCCGAAAACGCCCGAGGGCGACCAGCTGGAACCGAAACGTTCCCCACCATCCGCGCGGTCATTACGTCCGATTTAATATACTGTATCGGTAGAAATGTCGCTGGACACGGTCTCTTATTGGGCCCCGCGGCTGGGTCCGTGGACCGTGTAAGTAATTCGACATCCCGCGGCGCTGTCCCCCACCCCACCCCCCCCACTCAACCCCCTCTGCGGGGCCCAGTGGATGAAAAAAGGAAGACGACGTAAGGAGGACGCGACACGGCAGCGATGGAGGGGATGTGAATCGCGAGCGCGCGTGCACACGGGGTTTAATAAAGTGCACTAACCGGCGCGTATTAAGAAGATTTAGGTGGCCGAGAGCCAGCGGGCGCACCGGTATAAATACCGGAATAATAGCGAGGTTACGGTGCGCATCTCCGCCCGTCGTCCTCCCACCCCGTTCGACGCCTGGGCCCCATTGGGCCCCAGTCCCTACCACGGGGGCTGAATGTATGGGGTGACGTCGGGGCCCCGCCATGGGTGGGCCCCGCGCCCGAGCACCACCGGGGGCCCCCTCGACGCGTAAAATATCATCGCAAATCGCACCCCGATAAATTTCGCGATATTGCCCGTGAAACCGCTCACTGGCGAAAATAAGAATGCAAATGGCCTCGCGCGCGAGGTGTTCCGTGCGGTGTACGTACGGCGTGGTGTTTGTTGCCCTGCCTCTACTGTACATTTAGGGCCCCGTGACACATCTCCGCGTGGTTAACGTGGGAGCTGGGGAGATTGGGAAACTTTGAATTCTCATTACATTGATACACGTCATAACATTAGTACATTTACACTCATCTTCGAAACTAGAAACTGAAAATACACATAGGGGGTCCTTAAGTGTTCAATAAGGAAAACGGTGGTTCCACGTAATTATCCAATTGGGAATTCCTCGGCTGTCGAGAATATCGTATTGAAAAGTACGTTTCCGTACGCGCAGTTAACGCCTGGCCATGCGCAGGAAGGTAACGTGGGATCCGAAGATATCGGGGATCATCGGCCAGATCTCTTCGATTACCGGGGGGATTTGTAGGCAGAACGACGGACGTATCGGAAGCCTTACTTTGTAGCTGGCCGTTCGCCAGCCGAATGGAGTAATTGCTGGTTCGCGGCGTGACACGGCGGGGAAGCTTGTTGCTTTTAGGCGTCTCGGGAAGAGACTTGTTCACGACGCTGGACTCGGACGTTGAGTCCGCTTGAAGAGTGGAAGCGGAGGCACAGCCAGTCGCGGCGATCGCTCGCTGCTCGACACTGACAGCCGAGCGTAATTGGTTTCATTTCGAACATTGTGGAGAATGTAGTTCTAAGCCCTGGTAACCTTTTATGGAACGATCGTGCCTCCCGGGGGTGGTGTCATGCTTCGCGGTGTCTGTCTATGACACATGGCTGTTCTAACGGGCATTACTGTACGGTCTTTGTTATAAATTATTTGTTAAAAAATATGATTTGGAGAATTTCTTTTCGTGTATTACATTTTACTGAACTCCAATTTCATTTGAGATGCTGTGGTTAGTAAGGGCGAACTCAATATTTTATCAAAAAAATTTTATTTTACCAACTTGATCTACGATAGCCAACAGATACACCCATGACTGTATTTGGTGAGTATGTCCTTTCTTTCCAGTATAAATAAGGTTTTATAGAAAATGAAAAACTGTCTTTAGCGTTCATAGTGTCGGTAGTAGGGGCGAAAGCCACAGCCTCCACTCTGTCGTACTGGCCAATCTAAGCCCATCCGATCATTATTCTAGTATTACAATTATCAGTTAATAATTATCAATAATTATTAGTAATTTACAAATACCGTATGAGTACAAAAAAGCAGAAAAGTAGTTAATGAGGTGCAAGAACTTTTTGTTGAGTTCGTCCTTATCGAAAACGTTTAAAACGCATCTCTCTCAAAACATGCCTTTGTTGGGTTCGACCTTACTACCCGCAATGTCTCATTTGTACAATATAATGTCCAGGAAAAAGTTATCGACAGTCTCTCTCCGCCTCGAAAACAAGTTTCTATCCTCGAGCAAGGTTGCGATAAGTGTCCAGGGGGCCATTCAAAACAACGTCGAACGATCACGGCGATGTTTCTCAAGCAATCGCCCGCGGAGTAATTCCGTCTCCGCGCTGAGGATAGTTTCAGTTTCCTGTCGCGAGGATCTCAAACGACGAAGCTTTACACGGTAACGAGGGTCGCGGTTTCGCGCTTGGACTTGACCTCAGCCTCGCGAGAGATCAAAGAGGCATTCTCTCGGTGGGGACTTTCGCGTCCGTATGGGCGTCAGAGGTGCAAGATAGCGGACCGCGGTGGCATTAAAGTCGATAATTTACTGCCTTTTAAGGAACTCACGTCGCCGCGGCCCGCCTATTATCCACCTTTCGATCGTTGCGCGCATCACCGTACCTTCTTTTTTACCGGAACAAATGAGCTCGCTATGTAGATGCCGCGCTTTTATTCCGGAGTTTGCTCGGCGTCTCTGCACCATTCATCCGAACATGATCGAGGAGCATTCGTAGAATCGTGAAGAATCTTTAGATCCTCATTTCGTCCTGTTCAGGTTCACGTTTCATGTCCACTAGGAAACACCTAATCGCTTCCAGCGATTATTAGGTACAATGTTATTGTATTGCAATCTATCATTGGGTATCGAACAATTATCTTTATGAGCAAGATGATCCAATAGTAGTGTCATCAAATTTATATCCTGTTCTACACCTATAACTAGTGATCTGAATGATTCCGAATCAATACAATCGAATCTAATCTGCATATTGTGATACCGTATCGAATAATGTCACGTATGTATGTATCAAACCCAATGGATACCTGCTTGATACTTCTACGAAACTGTCGATACCAGTTTCTTACCTGCTTGATACTTCTACGCAACTGTCGATACCAGTTTGATACTTCGCAAATGTGTCGAAACACATTTGATACCTTTTGAAATTATTATATAAATACTAGAGAAGTTAGATTCTATCGATTAAACAAAGGAGATGTGAAAATAATTACCAGGGGAATAATGTGTATTGGTTCTACAATTTTATTATTTTTACATACTCAACCATAAAAAAGTATGCTACATTTTTTCTAGCACCAGTATATCAGTACTTTGGAAGTAATATTTCGGTAAAATATCAAATGAGCATCGACAATATCGTAAAGTATCAAATTAATATCGAATAATATCGTTAGGTATCAAACCGGTATCGATACCTTCGTAAAGTACCCAACAGATATGATTTCGGTGTTGTACTGCTATCGGTCTGAATATCACTTCAAGAAGTATCGGTATCAAAAGTTGATACCAAGTACCAAAAAATTCGATACCTTTCGATACTTCTATTGAATATGAATATGATGTCACTATCTAATAATATCTTTTCAATTGATTTCCTCAACGATCCTTCACTCCACGCCACATCCGGCGACACATGATTCCCCAATCCACACCTACAACACCCGCTGTCCCCGTGTTCAGAAGTCCCGCGGAGCAGTTTTCGTCCGGCAGATTTTCGAGTCATCTCGTCCGAGAGGCGAGGCGGCCTCATTTGCATACACGCGGGGCTTGACCCGAGTCACCCGAAAACTGACCAGGGGTCGTTCTTATAAAACGGTCTCCTCCGTCCCGTCGAGAATAACCGAGCTTCTTCCATCTTCCTGTTCTCCTTTAACCCGTCCTCTTCCCACCTACATACGCGCCCCGTTAACCGTCTCTCGTCTTATGGAACCGTCACCTCTCGGCGAACCGGGTGATTGCCAACCGCAGAAATTTATACTGTCGCAAATTCTCCGGAATCGGTGGTACACAGGGGCCATCGACAAAACGGTCGTGGCTCCAGATTTATATAAAATTGTAATGCCGTGACGCGTCCCGTGTAACGAGCAAAACCATAAGCCAAGGGGGCCCCACCATTGAACGGGCGACCGTACGGTTAAAGGGGGGACTTTTATAGCGGCGACCGCGCATCGTGGATCGTTATACTTGCCGGGATTTATAGATTTACTCGGGGCCCCGTTTGCCAGACAGCGTGACCGGTAGTTTAGGGCGCTTTTAGGACGGGCCGAGTAACGATCCCGCTTAAAATCCATCGTTTAACGACCGTTTTAAATTCGTTCGGTGGCGCGAGCGCGAGCGCGCATTACGTTCTTGCAAAATGTGTTTACTTATCGGTTGATCGTTGCGTTTAACGACGACTATCCGCTTTGGAAACCCGACTTCCCCAGGCGGATTCCTCGACTATTTCTCTTCGTCTTCTTTCCTTGTCGCTTTAAATGCCTGGGGGAAAGTTCGAGCGGAATATGTTCGTTTAATTTCTCTCGGTTTCGCTAACTTCGAAGCGTATCGAAATGTAATTTACATTAATTTTGGAGACGTAAAGTCTGTAGGTAGCTTTACGATCGCTGGAATTGCCATGGATTATACTGGTGTCTGTTATCTGACTCTTTGGGTGTAACGCGATATGTACTGCTGCTAATTGAGGAGGTCGTTGGAGACACGGAAGTTTAATCACTTAAATATTATAGTCCATCATATACTTCACGGACAATCTTCATGACTACTGGCCAAGTAGAAACAGCGAGTAATGGACAGACTCATACCTCAACCTGATCGCGTAGGTAACTTACATTAATTTTTTGTTACTCTCTATAACATCGTCTATTATAATTAACGAGTGTATATGATACGTGTATAGAAGTATTGTCTCAATACAAACAAATAAAACACATTATCACGTTTGGAACACCTTATTCCAAATATGGGTGACACGTGCATTGCAAAGAGGTTGAATTATTTAAATATCGTTACAAAATCTTGCGTAAACTTGATACCGCAGTATAATTTAAAACAAAGTCAACAGCCTCTATTAATTAAACGCATATATTTCCGTTGATTTATGATTTAAAAATCAAAATTAAGTATGTCTGGCTACATACGGTCTTTTTCACTGTTGCAATCAACGCGTTAAAGGGGTTAATAATAAATACATACCGCTGCCTATTCGACCATCAATTGTACCAATTTACATCCAAAGTCTTCTCCCACAAGTGTTCACTGAACCCTCACCCGGATGATTCATATCCACCTCTCGATCCCCCGGAAATATCTGTCGGGCTTCCCCAACCACGGGGGGAACATCCCGGATGAATATCGCCAGAGGGATCGGCGACGAAGAGGGGTACGTGGCGGCCGCGGAAGGGGTGTGTAAGCCGGGTACAGGAAGATATTCCGTTCCTCCTGAGTAGGAGGAAATAGGCAAAGACCACGTACGTGGAGCCGAGGCGGGCACGGTCAGGCACGAACGGGCGAAAGACAGCGTCGTAATCACATTACCGCGATTTTTCCGCGGCGACCGGCTATTAATTCCGCGGGTGTACATATATGCCCTCCGTGGGGTAGACGAAGAGAAGTACGACGAGGAAGAAGAAGCAGCGGCAACAAACGAGAAGAAGGAAGAAGAGGAAGAAAGGGAAGAGGAACAAGAAGAGTAGGGAAGAATACCCGGGTGAATAAGAAAAGTACGAGGAACACGAACAACGAGCATAGGAAGAAGAAGGAAGAACCAACCAGGAGAAGGTTGGGGAACACAGGCGGAAGAAAGAACGAAGCAAACCCAGCTGAAGAAGAAACGAGACAGGGACCAGAAGACTAAGTAAGAAGAAGAAGAAGAAGACTCTTGGCCTGGGAGGAGGACCCCACCTAAGCATCTCAACAGCGGGCCCCTAAGCATCGGTGTGCGGGTGTGGCGAATACGTGCCGGGGTCGGCGGGTCGGGCCTCGATGGACCCCTGGACCCCTGGAAACCCTGGATCCCCTTCGTGCCCGTGAACGCACGCAGCACCGCGTACGAGAGGCCGACTCACTCACTCACTCACTCACGGGGCTCACCAGCACACAGGTCTTACACAACAAACGGTGAACGCGTGTGAGCCGATCCGCGGACCACGGAACGGAGGATCAGCCCAAGCACACGCAAGCGTGTATACGCGCGCGCGTGCGAGCGAGCTAGCTAGCCAGCCAGCCAGCCACGGAGCGGGTGGATGAGCGGTGCGAGTAGACATAGGCGTGGGAGAGTTCATTCAGCGAAGATACTATCGCCGATTTTATTTCTAGGCGGATATATCTATGCCCGTTAACCGGAGAGAAGCGACCAACGGGATGTTCCTCGAAGCGATGCGCACGGCCGCATCCTGGGAGAGAGAGAGAGAGAGAGAGAGAGAGAGGATGCTCGAGCAGGCTATCTCCTTCGGTTCGAGCCCCGGAGGGATTTAAATTAGAAAGATAATTTTCTATTAGTCGTGCGTGATAAACGCGCCGTTGTTCACCCGTACACAGCCCAACAACGAACTGATATCCCACCCCCCTTTCTTTAGCTGTTTTTTCTTTATGAAGTTTTTACCAGAGGGTAAGGAGCAACTGCGCAAGAGACTTTTCCCGGGCTGATTTTATCTAGCCGTGCGTGACGGAGTTATTGGAGATACCTTACGTAATCGCCGAGCTTCGAGTTGTTACGTGCTGGATACTATGTCTGGAATCCCATGGGGGGCACCCCCTTTCAGACTGAATATCGCTTGGATTATGATCGTGACACGCTGGGTCTGAACCGAGTCTCGCGGTCTACGAACTTTAAATTATGTATATACATAACTGTGGACCTACGTCGCTTTTCTTCGATCGAAATTATTAATGATCATTCCGGATTGAACTTCCCACCTGAACGGTACAGTTGAATTTTCCATTCGTGTTCCCCATTCTCCAGTTCGTTTTTCTTTTCCTATATTTCTATAGAGTTATTTAATTTCTGCTTCACGGATGATCGTGGATATATACTGTGTATAATGTTCTGTCCAACAGAAGAAGCCCAAGTCCAGACGAATACTTTGTGTTACCCGGCGCAAAGGAAATCACAGGCGGCGAAGGCAATGAGAATAGGCTACCGCAAATTCAACGAGCACGATTCGTATGAATTATGCGTAGATAGGAGGGAACACAGTGGCTGGTCATTTATTGTCCATGGAAATCTCGCTGGGTTTTCGCCCGCGGACCAAACATTCGCCGCGGATCCTCGCTGTGTGCCCCCGTCTACGTCCCTGCGGACCTCTTAATAGTATTGAAATTGCTAGTTAGACGCATAATCGAGTTATAACTTTTGCCGCGAATGATGGAGGTGGATGGCCACGACCGTGGTGTACTCTGGCTCCTGATCATTCTGCGAGGGGGAGGCAGACCGCGGCTAATGAAAACGAAACCCCTTCGAGGCGCTCTCGGATCACCTTCCGGGAGAAGGCGCCTCTCTGTCCGCGGCTACTGTGAGAAGCTATTCCTCGATCCCTGCAATTTCGCGTTGGCCATTTTCGGTCAGACCTCACCGTGCAATCTTCGAAATGTTTCGAGAGGAACTTCAATCCTGCCTCGGTGAATAGTTTCCATACATGAATGAGATTTTTATATTTTATAAATTGTAAGTATACTGACATTGCGTATTCACCTGCGTTTTATAGTAAAGCAGAGCACACCCTATCCGAATTAATACGTGCTTAGAAAATAGATTTATCGGACAATAGGACAGTTACTCTAAAATAGGAAATTTAAATGCTGATTAGGAGAATTGAGAGGTTGTTTACATATGTTTGAATTATATGTACCTCTTGTGGCTGCTGAATTGCAGACGTTTTGTCAACACAACTGGCTGCCTAGAATTCAATCGAATACAATAATGTGTAGATACATTGTACATAAGCACTAAGTTGCAATGAACTCACCCCCTTATTCATTGGTCACCTGGAAATATTTTGCCTAGTATTCGGCTAATGTGCGTCCAGATAAGGGAGGCTCAGCCATAGTTAAATTTCTCAACAGAATGCAAGAAATAAAAATAAATCCGCTAAGGAAGTAAAGTTCAAGGAACATTCATTCAAAGTCTACGGAGTGGCTGAATTAAAATCACTGTTCACTGATCATGGATCCCCAGACGTGAATACAATTGACCCGACGTACCCACGTACCTCGCAACGCTTGTCGGAGTATAAAGAAGACCGAGACACGCATTCGCGGCCCATGGCTAGATTTAATTGTGCGATACCGGTCCGTGAAAAATCACCGTTCAATTGTTAATTGCGACACGTGCAACAATGTACGCCGCAACACCGGTGTCATTCCGTGATCCTCGACTTCCTGTCGGTCAACGGAAGGCGGACGCGCGCGCACAATGTTCTTCTCGGAGTTCTGCGAGGACGAAGCGCGAGGAGATGCCACGGAGATTTTCAGCGGTGTAAGAGCACGGGGCATAAAGAAGAGCATTATGACCCGGCGTATAATGCAGCCACGTAACGGCCATGGATCGAGGGAGGTGAAGGGGGGATCGATGCCGATCGTTTGATCATGGTGGCGATGCCGATCGCGGCGCGGTGGCGGGATCATCGTGGTGTCTGGAAGGGAGTGGAGGGCACCTTTTAAAAGCACAGAGAACGCTCGAACGGGCTAATTGTGCGATATTGTGCACCGACAATGCTCTAATGAAGCATTGTCCGTGGATCGGAGCGGCGATCGGCAACGATCGGTGTCGTCCGACCGTGTTTTTTTCCCCCAACCGTCGTTCGTTGGCTGGCTGACACACGCCGGGACACGGAAAGCGAACGTGTTCCGTGGAACCGGGTATAGATTGAGCCGGCAACAAAAGCGATGCAGGGACGCGATCGACGTCCTCATCATTTGCCGGACGTGACGGGGACTCTCTCGTCGGGGTCGAAGATCGTCCGCGGGATATTCTAATAAGTGGACGCGGTGAAACAACGAGCCTTTGTTGTCACGACCGCGGTGGTGCCACGACGAATTGGTGTTTGTTAGCTGGGTTACCTTATTAGGCGAGGGACGCCATGTGCAGCTTAGGCGATTCTGCTAGATCCATTAATCTACTGTACGAGGATGTTATTTCTGGTTTTATGTAGTGGAGTGTCCACAATTTATTTTTAGAGAAATGAATCGTCAATTATAGTAGAAAAGTGTCCAGATTGATACCGTTACTCATTTAGATATAATATGAGTAATGAATGATATGCTGCCACGGGTGATTTCAGTACGGGGCAGAGGGCACTCGTCGGACTGATAGTGTCTTAATCCACTGACGATCGTAAGCGTATCGATACGACACATGGTCTATCTTCTATTTTTAGCATCACTATTTGCAATGTTCATTTTTTTCACAATCATATAGGTTGTTCTGGAAAAATAATACTTTGTATTTGTTAGGTTAAAATTCCTCTAACTGAAAATCCTTTGGTTGTATCCACTTGTTGCGTATCATCGTATCGTATCACCGTGTATATCAATGTGGACGGGCAAATGTTGCATCGTTGCGTATGAAAATGTATCGTATAGTGATACGATACGATGATATGCAACAGTGATATAATACGAAGGTACGGAACAAATGGATATGCACCATAGCACAGTCGTCAGTGGGTCAATATAAGTACAAGAATGTCTCGTTGTATGTGGAATGTACAGGGGTGAATTCAGCGCCCTAAAGTAAACAAAAAAGTTCACATAAACATATGTCCAATATCACTGTATCCTAGAAGTACTTTAAACAATTAACAACTTCGAAACGAAGCCTCGAACGCAATTCCCTCATTCCTGATTTTCCTCTTACAATTACTTTGGCACATAGAATCCTGTGAAAGGGTCTCACGTTTTCATTAACATCCTTCTATACATTTTACTACATACGTACGTCCACAATTACTAACATACGCACCTTCAGCACAGTACAAATATCAAGGAGCAATTACACCGTTCCCTTTTGTACAACACGAAAATGCCTCGAAGTCCTTCTGCATTCGCTATATCCCCGCGTGAACATCGTCGTTCCAGCTCCATGAAGAAAAAGTCCTCCCTTTTGCACCGAGTTAACATTCCGTCGATCTCGAACGTTTCCGGATTTCCAAGGGATCCCGCGTGCTTTCCGCCGACGCGCGCCAGTCGAACAACGTTTCTCCGCGATAACGTCATCCGTCGAACGTCCGAAAGAATGCACACGCCATAAGCTAGCCGCGCGCGGAAGAAATCCGCCGGTGTCCCCTGTGTGCGCGTCCACCAGAGGAGGATCGAGATCCGCCGTGTGTCGTTAAACTCCGTCCCTAGAACGATAGGGATTCCGCGGCGACTGTGTGGATTCTTCGTTGGCTGGAGGCAGAACAGTTCACTGGTGTGTATAGTATACTTATATATCGATGTTCGCCGCCGTTGGTATATATACAACTTATCCGAGGCGCAGCCCTTTCCGTCACGACAAAGTCCCACCAGCGACTAATGAAAATTCCGGTAAAGCATATACATAGAAGTGGGGAACGTTCGGACGGAATGCGGTCCAATTAGAAGACTGTGCCCCGGCCCACGGTTTCTACCGTTCCGCGGTTGAAGGGGAGAGGGGAGTGAATTGGTTTATTACATCGAACCCGGAGATACGGTTCTCCCACTTAATGGTGATTTCGTTTCACGGTCTCCGGTGTTCCAGCACACCGTTCCTTCCGTACATATTGTGTTCTGCTATCTTCTTTAGGAGGCGTCAGACACTACCACTCGCCTCCACATCCATTGGCTTTTCCCTCCGTCTGTTCTCGGTCCCCCAACCCCGGGTGGCCGGTGCTAACGAATCAATTCGATGTTGATTAATGTACACATCGAACCCTCCTCTAATTACGCGAGAGTTATTACCCGATTGACCATCGGTCGTCCGGCTGATTATACATCTTTCCGTGGATACCGCTAACGCACACCCGGAATCGAACGTTTTCCCACTCACGTGACTGACTCCCCCCTGCCCCTGGTATCTTACGTATCTGTTCTACCGAACGGCGTGTAACTGGATTCGCTTTCCGGGATCTTTATTGGATAGTAGAAACTTCTTCGATTCACCTTCCACCGTGGGGAGATTTATGGGGGTTCGCGTGGGCTGTTAATTGATACTGTCTTTACGCTCTATAATTTCTTTTATCCACGTATCGGTCTCGAATAACTTTCTTCGAAACCCGTAACACACCGGAAGAGTTTTAACCGTTTAACACCCAGATCATTAAATCGTTATTTCAAAATTATGAGACCGATATACACTGCATGGTATAACTATAAAACAACCCTAAATGTTCCAATCATTATGTATTGTGCTAAAAATAAAAACGAACCACTTTTTTTCTAGGGAGTATAACCTAACCTTGTATGGAAAAACATTATTCGTCAACACGATTTCGGACATGGAATATTTGGTTCGTTCTTATTTTATCCACAATACATAAGAATTGAAAATGTTGGTTCTATGGTTATGCCACACAGTGTATACCTGTATATTGTATCTTGTCATTTTAAATCGTTATTAAACCGACCTATTTTTCTTCGAATTTCTTGAACTTCTTTATTGAAAATGTTGAGATCTACTTCACATCATTGAAATCACGGATCCTTGCTAACAAAAGATATTAACCGGTGTTCAACGCACTTTTACGATAAGAGTCGCCGGATCGCATCACTAGGAGTTAAAATGTTAATAATCCTATCTCGAGAAGCCTGAAAGTTATATGTACCTAAGCCCTGGAACTTCGACGAGTCACTTCAGAGTCTCCACCTCAACTAGATCGTAGCGAAAAGCTCCTGGTCGACTCGCAGTCACATCATCTCCCTCGACGAATCATAATTCGAGTTCAATTCCAAATACGACCCCTAGACTTCCATCGTAATCGACGTGATTACCCGACAATATTCTCCCCCAGGAGAGTGAGCTCTGTTGCGTAACGCAAAAAGAGGAAGTTGGTTAAATCTCCCGACTCGATCCCCTCCAGGAGGGATTCCGATCGGAAGCAGAGTGAACAGTTCCCCGAAGCTATTAACGCGAACCGTGATTCAACGAGATGGCGGAAGAGGTCCCGGCCGTGTCTGGAGGGTTTGGGGTGGGGGGCCATCGGCGTGGCAACGAGCAGAGAACTGCTCGGCCGTCTGGGCCGGTTTCGAAAGCTTTTAAACGATCACGAGAGAAACGGATAGACACGGTGAACCTGTCCGTCACGTTGCGGCGGAGATGAGCAGCACCCACTTCTTCGGGGGGCCACTCTTCCGAGTGTAGTTCGCCTGCGTGGCCGGGACCCCGGTGGGAGGTGAGAGGTTAGGCAAACACGAGCTTATCTGATGGCCCGTCAGCGGCTGCGCCAGCCGGCCCTTCTGCAGAGAGCGCGCTCTCCAAGACCTTCTGTTATACCCCGTAACGCATTGTGTCCGCGCGCACGGACGGTGAAGCTGTGGAGCCCTTGAAAGGTTACACGAGGCCGCGGCCAATGGGGCGGGATATATACATATATATATATATATATATTCTCCTCTGTTCTGCTAGATTCAATTTTCGAGCCGTGTCACTCCCGGATACGGCGCTCAGAGATCGAGGATCGAGAGGGGTGGCTGCGGACGAGATATTGATTTCGACGTGGATGATCGAAAGCCGTGTATCATTTGCGCGATGGCTGATCTTTGCGTATGAAAATTGAAATTGGTCGTGGAGAATTGACGAAATTGTGACAGTGACGGGGAATTGTTTTAATAGGTTTTAAAAATTGAAGTTGGTTGATGATATTAAACGCGTGAACATCGAGCTGATTTTGATGATCTTACTGTTTACGCGGTGCGACGAGACCAATCGCGAGAAATAAAGTTATTTACAAGTGTTGGAAAATGGTAGACGAAATGTTGTGAATAAAATGTGACACTACTTGGGAGGGACTGTGCTATGTTGGTTATTGGTGGCCGACGTGGCCTGAATGAAAAGTTTGCTGTCATCAGTGACAAGGGTTTCAAACGACTGATCTTGTCTAATTGATACTGAATTAGTGCAGACTTGCTGTCGAGTAATTGGAGTAGACTTGTAAGACAATCCTTCGAGTATTGAAACATACTAAATATATTTAATAGCTTCTAGGACATCCTGGAGCTAGTACACTCATAGATGAACAATGACTGCATTGGAAAGTCATTTGGTACTTCAGCATTTATAACCAGAGATCTGCCATAATGCGCATTGATTTGGTGTAGACTCGATGTCAAGAAACTGGAGTAGACTTGTAAGACAAGTCTTTAGACTTCGAAACAGGCTAAAGATGTCTAATAGCTTCTAGGACATCCTGAAAAGTAGTTTACTGATAAATGAACAGTGACTGCATTGCAAAGTCATTTGGTACTTCAGCATTTATAACCAGAGATCTAGTATAATGCACATGGAATTGGTGTAGACCTGCTGTCAAGGAATGAGAGTAGACTTGTAAGACATCGACGATACCATCGTCCGTTTCGTCTCGATCTACAAAACCCCGTGACAAAGCCCTCTCTAGAGCAAAGATCGGAATCAGTCGACGAGGAATTCAGTGATCGTGAGAGTCACTTCACGCCAAGTGCATCACCTTTCGACAGGTACATGCACTATACGTCCAGCCTCTAGCGATCAAGCATCGCTTCGGGATCCCTTCGTCCCGATTTCATCGGTCCGACCCCATTCCATCTTAAATCCTGTCAGCTCTTTCTCTCAGGATCAGCGCTCGGCGAACCTTCCATTGTCTCTACCTCCTATATCCATTCACTGACGGTAGAAGCGACATTCGTGTAGAATCTTTTACACGGGGCTAACGACTTATCCAAGCAGGTCTCTCTAGAGAAACCAGGTATACATTCGGCATTCGATTATGCAATGTATAGCTCTGTCAGACGGGCGATTAAAGACAGAATTTTCCATAATCATTCAACCACGTGACTGAATTGCTACCGAAGCAGGCGTTACGCATTGAAAACAATTAAGTGGACCAAGAGACATATATAGGTTGCACTTCGTTAGAACACAGACCCTCGTACAAAATTTTACCTTAAGTAACCTTAAGTGTTCGATACTCATTAGATCAGAAGACTCTCGAAATCTGAAGATAGGAGGTCCTCGGTCCATTCAACTACCATTGACGACTCTATCCGACTCGTCGACCGCGTCCTAGAAAGCCAGACCTCTCAGCCAGAAAATCTCTCGCCATAAATTGGGGTCCCCGTTGCCCGTAATTGAGACGGCTCTATCGGCCGTCCACTAAATCCAAAGTATCCCCATCCACCATTCTCTTTCCTTGGGCCCTCCGTGACTTACTAACGTGCTCGCGATCCCCCTAACGCCGCGTGTACTACGGGACCGACTGCTCGCGCGCGCAAGTCCGTGGAGGCGATCGGACGAGGATGCATTAACAAATTAATTCCGCCGCTATCTCGCTCCCTCTCCATCATTCTGACTCGAGGCCAGCCGGGCAGCAGACACCGAGAACCAGAGACCGGTACAAGCTACATCAGCCGCGGCGAAATTCCGGGAAGCCGTGTGTCGACGAAATTTACGCGTGCCGCATAAATACGCGATGTGATCATCGCGCGTTCGTTCGCGGCGCTGGCTCTGATTCAGGGGGTGGTTGTGTTGGCATTCCCCTTTGGCTTTAAGACAAGCGACCGTGCCGATTTAGGATCCAATCGGCCGAGTTTATGCGAGCTTCGCAGCTGGATGCACGACCGGCCTTATTTCACGGTAACGTTATTACGCGACCAGGCCCCGAGTGAGAGAGACAGAAAACCCGAGGCTGAGCGGTGGAGAGCTCGACGCGTGTACAGGCCTGGCGTACAACCCGCGCTGCTTATCCGTACCGAAGGCACACAAGGCTCACACAGGGTGTCCCTGGAACCGACGACAGCGAGGTCGATGGGGTTACGTATCCGCGGGGAATGGCTTCTTCAATTATCGAGCCTCGTCTTTCCACGGGAAAATACGGAAATTGGTCCCGCGGCTCACTTGCTGGAAACACCAGAGATACGTCGGGTACCCTAAGATGAATGAAACTGGTGTTCCATGGGGCGCATAGTCTGGGGTAATGTCTTCAGCAATCTGATGATTGCTTTGGGTCGCTGGTGAATTGAACAGATCGCGAGGACTTGGTTGGGATAGTACACTTATATGATAGATTGTCTAGTTCTGAATGCTTCATATAAAAGTAGGATCCTCCCTAAATCGGGTCCTAATAGGATTCTTCCAAAGTAGGTTCCTTCCTAAAATAGGATTCATCATTTCTATCAATCAACTTGTAACGAACTGTTGAGCTTTGCCTTCAGTACAGAATATAAAAAAATAGGAACAGTTGTTATATCTACCAACTGTGTGACCTGCTAATTAAGAATCCAGTGAACCGGTATAAATATTAAACATCTGAAATTCCATGAAAATGTTTGATCTTCTCGGTCGTGTTTAACTACGTTCTCTTTTTTTTCTCTCGCTCGATGGTTCAAAGACTCTTGTCAGAGATCAAAGGATAACCAGCATACACGCTAACGAAAGAATGCCAGTCGAGTGTCGTGGGTACCCGAATGAATTTGGGACACCCCGTAGATCTCTGACGACCACGCTTGGCATGGTCCCGCTCGAGGATAGGCTTGTTCGGTAATTAGGCGGTCGGAAGGTGGCCCGCAGGGGGTCCCCGTGTATTCGCCTCGAGAGCTGGATCGCGTGGGCGTGCGCGCGAGCGTTCTACGCGGAGCACGGCTTAAAATGTTGCTGGCGAAATTGACGACGACTCTCTAATTAGGCGCGCGACCGGCCGCTTCCACCGATTCTCACTCGAATTCCATCCGTGTTCGGTGGTATCAGGCCGCGGCCACTAACGGATTTCCGTCTACTGTCCATTCGCGGTCTCCCGCAAATTGGCGCGAATTTTTCTGTCAGGTTCGGCCGTAAAAGAGCATGCCGCCTGGATATCCAGGAAAGCGAAAACCCAACGCGAATACACCTTCCGGGCAAACGAACCGATCTTTTCTCTCGCCTAGGCAAAAGTCAACATGTCCCCGCGTGCACTTCTACCTCTGTTTACATAAAAAAGTGAAATCAGGACTTTGTACGCTTTATTATGCTGGGTTGTGAAATTCCGTGAGATTAGGCCGGTACACGTGTTACAGATGAGGTCGAAGATTCTTCTCGTCGATTCTGTCGACCGTAAGCGTACGCTATTCACGACTGGCCATCGACGCTGTAAGAGTATTGGTTACGTCGTTTATCGACCATTTTTGGCGCTGTTATCTGAAATACACTGTGAAAGCCAGCCTAAAATTTTCTATCCTTATGCATTGTGGTTGAAATGTAAACGAAACAATTTTTCTAGGGAATATAATCTATCCTTTTCTGGAGAAACTTCATAACACAATTTTAGACACGACATACTTGGCTCGTTTTTATTTTAATCATAATATATAAGAATTGATAATTTTAGGGTGGTTTTATAGTTATGCCACGCTGGGTATTAATTTGTTCTCAGTTGTATAGATCGTTTAATTATTTAACTTCATCGGGTTAAAATTTATCGTTATTACATTTAGAAATAATTCAGTTATAACCCTTTCATCGAAACATTACTCTTGAATCATTAACTCAAAAATATTACGTTTGTTGTGTACGGTTCTAAAATTCCACACTCGTAATATTATGTTCGATAATATACGTCCGTCTCTTACCTCTCACTGTCTATACTATTACGTATTGTATTTGCATTATCGTGTTGTTTTATGCAAAGTTTCCTGTTTCACTTCATTTTTTTCTACACAATTTAATTTTATCTTATGCAAACGTAGCTGGACTTTACATGTACAATTTCCTATTATGTATAGAAGATTAAAAATAGAAGTTTTTTTTCAAAAACTACGGTTCCATATAAGTTTCTACCCCTTTCTCTAATAGAATAATGAAATACAAAAAAGGGGTGTTTTTCTAAATTTTTTCCTAACATTTTCACAAACATAACCTCCACCTAAACGTGACAACCCACCGTGAAAGAATACACACGGAAGAATATTACATTTACTAGAAAGTGTAATATGTTGTTTCTTACAATTATTCGTCCAGTACAAACGGAACGCAACGAAAGTATTCGATGGAAGAGTAATCGGTTTCTTAAACACACGAACGTACGAGGTATTGGCGAACGCGCAAGGGATAAGCAATATGGCGGATCAGCGTCGTTCCTCGCGGAGGGGTGAAAGGGTATCTCGTTACGTGTAAGGGCGGTCCAAATACCGAGCAAATTGGCACGACTCCCACACTATCATCGGTTGTCTCGCGTGCAAAGGGAGAGAACGAGATCCGCTCGGGAAACGAAGCGGTTCGGGGCCGCGTATTATAACGAGCCCCAAGTGTGCACATGTACCCCACGCCGTGCATGCGTCATTATATATTACGTTACGCTTACGCGTATGTAATTGCGAGCATCGTCCACGAAACGTGTTTGATTTATGTCTTCATACGGGAGATGTTCGCGAGCGCGCGTGGGCCGCGTCGTGGACGACGTTTCTCTCTTTCCTACGCCGCTGCGATCGGTCCCGCGAACGAACCCCGTTCCCGTCCATTCTATCGAACGTAGAATACCCATAGTGAGCCGTGTTCGACCGGCCCGAACCCGCCATGGGATTATAATTACGATATAATTTAATACAGTCACACCTCGTTCGTACGCGATACGAACGGCTCGAGCGTATATACACACGATTATTCCGTCAGATACCGAATGATCTATACGAGTCGCGGGGGCCTGGGAGAAGACGCATGATCGCGGAATTGATTTGTTCCCGTGGTTTATTAAAATTCTTCTTCGTTATTTTTCTCTGATGGGAATATAATGGTTTATTGCGTACGGAGATTTTGTTTTAGCGTGGATCAACTAGGCTCCTGTCGGATCTATAATTTATCTTATATTAGACTTGTGTTTTTTATGGAAATCGGGAAATTCTAGGATTTCAATGAATAGTTGATGACGTTCTGTAATTTTTAATAAGTAGGGAAGGTGGGAAATGATTTAGGGTCAGACTGATGTAGCGACGTTACTTGAAACATATTAGAGTTCTTTATCCCTACGATTTTATTGAACTGTAAATGGGGGTAACTTTCGTTCAAGTCAGAAAATTATCAATTTCGATTTTCCAGCTTTGAAAATGGTTAAATTAAGTTGATTTAAAATACCAGCAAAAGAATTGCAAAATCAAAAATGATCATTTTCTGACTTTGGGACAAAGTTACCCCTAACTGAGTCAAACTTACTCCAACTTGGTATTTTCGATTCAACGAACTGTCTAGTCCAGATTCTTTCTAGTTTCAACGTTCGAGGTTAAAGACACGTTGCCCTATTATTATAGATTACAGAGGGGCCCCGATAACGGTTCAGGAAAACGTTTTACAACTGTTCCGCTCGTTATCTCGTCCACACTCTCGTTTCGTTGCACCGAGGCGTCTCGCCGATGGTCGAACGGGCCTCCTGCTCGCCAATAAATCACGTCCCGATCCCGATCGATCTTCGACAAGGCTTGTCGACAACTTCGAAAAGAGACAATATCGTCGGACAATAAATTCGTGGGGATAGCTCGACGTGAAGCTGTGCCGTTTCGAACTTCTTTCGAACCGTGGATGTTTGCCCTCCTTTAACGTCCTACGAAGCTGTCGAAGACAGTCAACGTTTGCTCGGCAATTATGTAACCCCGTCAAACTGTTTCACCAAACAGAGCCAGGAGAGTGCACGTTCACACGGCGATACACCGCGCCGGGGCCCGCACGACAAAAGACCGGGCCCGTTACAGATCACCTTCCCCGGTTGTTTGACTATCTCACGGATGCCAATGATAAAGCCGTCACCGATTTCGACGCGAGGGATTCACCTGTTTGACTCTCCTGCTTTGAGCATCGTCGCGGTTCGCGTTGGGAATCGGTTTCTCGAATGTTTGCACTGTACCGAGTCGGAAGTTTTGCTTTGTCTCTCCGCGACGTTAATTAATCTTATTTGCTATGTTTTTAAGCGGATTTAGAGTTCTGTCGTATGGAAAATGATGTTAGAAGTAGGACGAAAAGATATCTGATTGTTTCGAGTAATTGAAAAATAGATAGGGAAGTTAAATAGGAATGAAGTTCGAATTTTGAACAGCTTTCTTGGAAGTTGACGGATTGTCTGAAATAGAATTGCTATAATTAATGTGGAGCATATTAATCACGAATAGAATTGGAAGTCAAACGGGGACGAAATTCGAACGTTGCAAGAATTTCTTAGAAGTTGATGTATTGTCTGTAGTAGAATTGCTATAATTAATGTCAAGTAAGTTAATCATGAGTGGAATTGGAATGATCAACGTCAGCCCACTTTGTCCAAGGACATTCGATCACCTATTCATGCGACTTTCCGGGTTCACACGACTCTTAACCGAGTCCGCCTCCGGCCACAGGCGAGCAGCCCGTTAACAACAAATTATATCAATTTGTTAGTGGCGCGAGAGCGGATAGGTCTGCGGGGGTGGCGCGTTGCATGCGTGTTCTCGGGTCGTAGATCACTCGGTCGGGTTCGCAAAGGCGTGGAAGAAAAAGGAGCATGAGCGTGTGGCTGCTCGGGCCTCTTGGGGCCTTCGAAAAATACGAATCGAAACCGATGCGGTTCTGTGATCTTGTTTCGGGCCTGATATAGAACTACTCTTGGCACAGATTCCATTACATGCAATTGCTTGAATTCTAAAATAAATTCATTCTTTAATAAAATGAATGGTAGATGGAGGAGTGATAGAAAAATAGATCAATCTGAGTCCATAAATACTAATTGTATCAGTGTTTTGATAGCTCCGGTTACAATTTATTTCTAATTACTGAAGCACGACTATGCCCATATCAATGTGGTAAATCATTGGTGATTTAGGAACGAAGAAATATTCTTTAGCTATTTTTGCAGTTGCTGAATGTAAGAACAATTTTACTTCGAAAACATTGAACCATTTGCTTGACGAATATAGAAATGAATTAGGAAAGAATTAGCTTTTCAAGATTCATTTAATTTTTGCACATTTTCAACGGGCTGACCCTTCTACCAACGCAATAAAAACAGAAACGTGTTCGTCTTCGACAAATCTAGTATGAAAAATATTCATCAAATCGAGTTATTCCCTTGCAAAATTGCCCATACTTAAACTTAAAGTACAAAAACTGACTCTCTAACCAGAATCAGAACATACAAAGTCAAAAGTTAAAGACTCAAGAACCGAAGGGAATAGGGCGTGCGTGTATTCTAACCAGGGAAGGAGAAGCGTTAAGCCGAGAAATACGAGGATGAAATAGGTCGCAGGTGCGTGGGTGCCTGGACACCGGCCGTGGAAGAGCGAGGGTGTTACAAAATATGAAATTGAACCCATTTGTTCCAGTTGCCTCTGTGAGAGCCGGCCCCGCCGTGCCGCAGGGAACCCCGTCCCGGGGCCCAACGGTCCCCCAACCCCCACCACCGCTATTCCCGTTCACGACCCCCTCCCGGTCGCCTTGCCCTGGCCTAATATCATAAATCCTTCGAGGTGTTAATACGTTCGCACACTGCCTCGGTTCTTTCTTACTCCGCGCCGATTCGTAGGCCCCCACGTGGAGACGTGCTCTTTCTCGGGGACCTTCTCGTCTGCCCTTTGTCCTCGCGAATACGTCCACCTTATTTGTCTTCCAGCGGGACCCTTCGGACTTCGATTTGCCCATGAAACGCGTATCGTGGAAATAAAAGAGCGCTGTTTTCCCCCTCCCCGAGCCGGTTATTTAAAGTTTCATTCGCGTGGTGTCGATTTAATGCGGATGATCGAATGAACCGACGGGGGAGGATCTCGGGGATTTTGTAGTGAGCGATTTACAGTCGTCAAGTTTCCTATTAAATGAATTTCTGTTGATCGTGGGCTAGTGAGCTTGAGATAATAAATTGTTAGGTTTAACAGGAAGCAATCCACTATTTGGAGATCAGCATTTGTTTCCATGGAAGTTGTGGATCTATATTCTATAATTTGTATGCATAATAATTTTCTAGGATTCCACACTATTTTTCTAAGTGGAACATCTGGAAGATACTTGTCATGTAAAATGCAACGTCTCGTAATTAAAAAATACAGTAGATTGGTACGTGTAATGTGTTGTACAATTTTTGTTCCTGCAGTGAGATGCTCAGTATTTAGAGCAATACTCACTACTGACCCGATATGTCACAATCGGATGATCGGCAGTCGGAGGATTAAACAAACGCAGAAAATGCGTAAATGATAGGTTCCGTTCCAAAACAAACACGACGAAGTAGAAATTGCGTCGACACACCGCTATAATAACGTCCGAACTAATTACACGACG
>NW_015373989.1:2362244-2362956 GCF_001272555.1 Dufourea novaeangliae | reverse complement strand
CGCGGTTTATCTGCCATGTTCTCCACCCAGTCCCATTCCGCGGTACGTTTCTTTCTTTCTTTTTTACAGTAACACGCGTGCGTACACGCGTTTGCCGGTCATCGTTCGAGGAAACGCAACGGTTCTCTCTCCCACTCCCGACTGGGCCCCGGAGGAATTATCGCAACGCGCCGTGAAACATAATAATTAGTTCCAGTTTAGCGAGGTAATGAGCGCCGGTGGGGAACGCTATCTTCCTCGAATCGCATACCCTGGTCTCGCGCGATGCACCGCGAGTAACACCCTATAATTTCCGACATACTATACCGCCACGGTGTTATCCGGCTATGATCCCCGCTGGATCGCCTTGCGATCGCCTCGGTTTCGCTCGATTTCGCGATGGGATTTCACGCGGCCCCGACCCGCCGCCGCCACGTTCTCGGACGCGCTTGCACGTGTCCACGGACCCCTGTCTAATCGTAGTTGCGGTTCATCAAATTCTGTTGGAAATTTTAATTGATTTGGGCGATGCAGCGAATCGTTCTGGAACTGGTCGAGTTGATCGAATAATTGAAGACTTGCATGTTATGGAGTGGAATGTGCATTGGGGAATGAATGTATCGTGTTAAGGAGGGGAAGGTGCGTTGGAGAATGTAGAATTTGGTACCGATGAGTGAGCAACCCTTTCGGGTGGATGGGTTGCATTTATGCACTATGGGAATATGGATACGGT